>NC_091573.1:9646831-9651831 GCF_042767895.1 Penaeus vannamei | reverse complement strand
GGAGCTGGTGGAGCCGAACGCCCCTTTTCGGTCTTCTTCTTCTCTCTCTCATTATTTATTTATTTATTTTTCTCTTTGTTTTTCATTCACTCTTACTAACTCTTTCTTTCTTTTTTACTTTCTTTCTCTTTCCCTCTCTCTCTTTCTTTCTTTCTTTTTTTCTCTCTCTCTCTCTCTTTCTCTCTCCACACCCTTCCATCCCTCCTCTGTTTCATCCTATCTGAACCCCACTCACTTCCATCCTCCCTCCTTCTACCCCTTTCATGTATAATATAATAATAATAAATAAATAAATATTAATTGATATTAAAATTAAAGGCCAAATTTTTGGACTTCCTTCGCCCCTTTTACACATCCTTTTACTCCTGTCAAACCTTTCCACCCCTTTTGTGCTTCCTCCCGTACCATTACACGCACCCGTTCACCCTATTAAACTTCCCCCCCTCTCTCCCCCCTTCCATACCTTGCACCCCCCCCTCCCCCCCTCCACCCGTAACAGGAAGCAGGAGGCGCAGACGCATCACCGGGGAACATTCACTGACCGGAACACCTACGGACACTTGATGACTTCGTGACGTCCGAGCTTGTTAAGTGACGTCATGATTTTGTTCTTGCGAATAAAAGTACTCTGTGACATCTAAAATAATGATGATGATAATAATAATAATAATAATAATAATAATAATAATAATAATAATAATTATGATAAAATGACATTCATGATTCAGATGGCATTCAGAGACAGCAACAATTATGGAAGATTTAAGCACATCATTGTAATAGCAATGTAGAACACGATACTAATAACATGTAACAATTTTAGTAAGATGAAGATGATGCCAACAACAATGATAATGATAAAAAAATACCGTAGCAGAATAAATACTAAAGTAATGATAAAAACAACAACGAAAATAACAAAGAGCAAGAGACAGCAAGCACCAAAACTCCCCTTTTCCCGTGACGAATGAGATCATTCTCTACGCGGCATTGAAGTCCCCGAGGCTGGCACCGGCCGGCAAGTTCACAGGAGAGAGGCGTGGGAGGTATGGTGGAGGGGGGGAGTAGGGATGGGAGGAGTAGGATGGGGCAGGAAGGGGAAGAGAAGGGAGGGGCAGCAAGGGGAGGAGAGGGGAGGGAGGGGGAAGGAAGGGGAGGGGCAAGAAGGGGTGGAGAAGGGACGGGAGGGCAGGAAGGGGTGGAGAAGGGAGGCTATGGGGAGGAAGGGGAGGAGGGAGGGGAGAGGATGGAAGGGAAATAAGCGAGGTGAGGGAAGCGAAACGAAGTGAGGGAGGGGAGGGAACAAGGAGGGAAGGGAAGGAAGGGGTGGGAGTGGAGAGAGGATGGAAGGAAAATAAGCGAGGTGAGGGAAGCGAAACGAAGTGAGGGAGGGGAGGGAACAAGGAGGGAAGGGAAGGAAGGGGTGGGAGTGGGGAGAGGATGGAAGGGAAATGAGCGAGGTGAGGGAAGCGAAAGGAAGTGAGGTAGGAGAGGGAAAAAGGAGGGAAAGGAAATGAGGTAGGAGTTGGGAGGGAAAGAAAGGGATATAAGGTTGAAGAGTGGACGGAAGAGAAGGGAAATGGAAATAATGGAAGAAAAAGGATAAAGAAATGGAAACGAAGGGAAATGAGAGATGGAGGAGTATAAAAAACGAGTACACGGACTGAAGAGAAAGACTAATTCTTGAACTAAAGTGCTTCCACTCTTCAGGCAATATACACACAACCATCTGCACACACGCAGACATACATGTGCACGTAGCATACAGACATATTACATCGATCAAAGTGCTCATACACATATCACATCGATTAAAGTGCTCATACACATATCACATCGATTAAAGTGCTCATACACATATCACATCGATCAAAGTGCTCATACACATATTACACCGATTAAAGTGCTCATACACATATCACACCGATTAAAGTGCTTAAATTTCCTCGCACTTTCTATCTTCTCTTAAGTGGATTTTTGCCTCTTCATGACTACCTTTCTTAAGCCAAGCGTCTCAAGAAAGTGTTAAACACCGGCGAGTTCCTTCGCCTGTGTCCTAGATATCGGCACTTTGTGGTTGTCGGTTTGCAGATGAATGTGTGTCGTCCGAGAGGTTTAAATAAAAAGAAATTGTTTTTAGCTTGCGTATTCTCTTTTTCTTTTTATTCTTCTACTACTTCTTCTTCTTCTTCTTCTTCTTCTTCTTCTTCTTCTTCTTCTTCTTCTTCTTCTTCTTCTTCTTCTTCTTCTTCTTCCTCTTCCTCTTCCTCTTCCTCTTCTTCCTCTTCTTCTTCTTCTTCTTCTTCTTCTTCTTCTCCTTCTCCTTCTTCTTCTTCTTCTTCTTCTTCTTCTTCCTCTTCTTCTTCTTCTTCTTCTTCTTCTCCTTTTCTTCCTCTTCTTCTTTTTCTTCTTCTTCTTCTTCTTCTTCTTCTTCTTCTTCTTCTTCTTCTTCTTCTTCTTCTTCTTCTTCTTCTTCCTCCTCCTCTTCATCTTCTTTTGCTCCTCCTCCTCTCTCTCTCTCTCTCTTCGTTTTTAGCTTATATCCGTTTCCAACACGACACGGAAGACATCTGGCGGATAATTTTGTAAGCTTGCTATATCCGTTTGTAAGACGACATGAGACACCTGACAGAATATATAAAACTTGCTTTAATCATTCCTTTCTTAGTTTCCCTTCTCACATTTTCTAAAAAAAATAAAGAAAGAAAGAAAGAAAAAATCTTTTGCTTTCATTTTTTTCTTCTTTTCTCTCATTCCTTTTGCTTCCTTATTTATACTCATCATTCTCCTCTCCTGTCCCCCATACCCCCTCCCCCCCCTCCAGCTTTTGGCACTGTTGACCCTCCTGTGAACAATGGCATTTCCCACCCCAATGCCTTCTTTATATATCTCAAATTTCTAACCCATTGATTGCTTTCTGTATAAATATATATATTTCTTCTTTTCTTTTCTTTTCTTTTCTGTTCTGTTCTGTTCTGTTCTGTTCTGTTCTGTTCTGTTCTGTTCTGTTCTGTTCTGTTCTGTTCTGTTCTGTTCTGTTCTGTTCTGTTCTGTTCTGTTCTGTTCTGTTGTTCTGTTCTGTTCTGTTCTGTTCTTTTCTTTTCTTTCTTTTTCTATTTTTATCCATCCTCTTCTTTCCACCACCAGTCCGTGGGAACTCAGACTAAGCAATCTACACAAACAAGCAAACAAACAACAGGACGCGGCGAGCTTCCTGTGGCAGTGACAGCGGATGAAAACCTCTTCCTTTTAACCCTTTTCCTGTCTCCTTCCTCCTTTCTTTCTTTTTTCTTCTCCCTCTTCGTTTTGTTTTTCTTTCTTTTAGTTCTCTCTTTTTTTCTTTCGTGTTTTCTTTTTTCTTTTGTTGATTTATTTAATTTTTTTCTGGTATATTCCTTACATCATCCATTTCCTTCACTTTTGCTCCGTGTCATCTAATTATCGTTTTTATATTCATTTTTTCGGGCATCTCCCCTATTCTACGTTTATCTTCCTATATTTCTCTTCTTTTTCGTTTCTTATCTTTCGTCCCATGCCGTCTTATAGGGCCTTTTCTTCTTCGCCATCTCTCATTCCTTTTTTACTTCAGTTGCATTTTTTTCTTAGGAAATAATGTATCTGTATAACTTCGTAAAACGGGAGAAGTTACATAGTACTTTTTCTAATACCTTTAATTCTCAGCACGTTTTTGCTCTTCCTTCCTGTTTCATACCCTTCCCTTCCTCCCTCCCTCTCTTTCGTTGCTTTGTCTGTCTCTTTGCCCCCATCTTTCTTTCTTTCTCTCTCTCTCTCTCAATTACGTTTCTTCCCTAAGGTGACCTTACATCGTACCGTATTCTCTTTTTTTTCACACCGCATTCAAGTCAATTGTTACAATTGTTTTTGCATCACCTTCCTCTCTCATAATTCTTTCATTTCCTTGCTACTTGTATCTGCATTTTCGTGTTCTCTTCCAGTCCTCTTTGTTTTTTTTCATCCATCTTCCTCACTTCTAACCGTCGCCATTGTTGCCGCATCGTTACGTTTGACGCTGAAATGACCCATCTACGTAAGACGGCTTTTAACGACACTTCCTCTCATTAAGATGACGTGATAACGGTTGACGTTTTGAGAATGTCAATACTGTTACCTCTATCACTCCATTAACTCTATCACTCCGCCATTATTGTCGCATCATTACGTTTAACTCATCCGCGTAATGTAACGCTGAAATGACCCATCTACGTAACGTAAGTCGCCACTTCCTTTAACTGAGATGACGCGATAACGGTTGCCGTTTTGAGAATGTCAATACTGTTAGCTATATCATTCCATTAACTTTTAATTTAGCCGATTATTATTTTCCTTAATATAATCTCTATCAACATCGCCGTATTATCATTTCCATTACCAACACCATTACCATTACATTCTGACATAATGATCATCATTAGTATCATCCTCATCAGTAGAGTATTACCAGCAACAGAAATAACAGTAGTGATCATTATAGTCATACCCCAGAAGTACCAACAACCATCACCATTATCGCTATAATCACCGCCATTTTATCATCACCATGACGATCCCGACAATCACACCTTGTTAACAGATGAATCAAGAACCTCAGCGCAGCAACAGCAAGCCGAAGAAGCCTCCGCGTCGACAGCCTTCAGTCAAAGGAGTTCCCGCAATCACTCCGTCATTCCTTTCCGATAATAACTTCTTTATAACATCATCCATTGCGAAACCACACGACGTCGAAACTTTTGATTTCCGGCGAGGCAGAACCGGATCGATGTGGGCGAGTGTTTTTCCTTTTTTTTCTTTTTTTCTTTCTTTCTTTCTTTAAGGAGCAAAGATGGTTGGTGATATGGGTAAGGGAAACGTGAGGTAGAGGGGGAGGGAGAAAAGCGAAGTGAGAGAGACGGAGAAGTTGAAAAGGGGAAAGAGTAAAAGGGAAATAACCATAATAATAAGAAGGGGGATTGAGGGAGAGGAGTGATGTGAGAAGTTGAAAG
>NC_091573.1:9631831-9641831 GCF_042767895.1 Penaeus vannamei | reverse complement strand
ATTATTGCCTTCGACCCAAACTTGTTGCGGGTCTAACTACCTGCTACAAGACCCCCCCCCCACCCCCCACCCCTACCCGCACGACTCTCGAATATTCAATGTCTCCGTGCCTTGAGGGGGAGAGAAGGGAGTAAGGGGGGGGGGGTAATACATCACCCTAAGTTAGGAAGGGGGAGGGGATAGGGGCCAGGCACAAAGGAGGGGGGTAAGAAAGGGGGGCATCCATCATCCTTCAGTTAGAAAAAAAGGGGGGGGGGGAAGGTGAAATCGTGAAAGGGAAGAAGAAAGGAAGGGAAAAGTAATAGGAGAAAGAAGAGAGAAGGAAGTAGTAAGGGTCAGAGTGATGGAGGGAAAACGGGTTAGAAAAAAAGGATATTTATACTTCTCATATTCCTTTAAAAAAACGATTCCACCCCATTTTTACCTAATCAGTTACTCTTTATTAGAAAGAAATCAAAGCGCAGAAAAAATAAGAGTGACTTGGCAAACGAGAGAATGAAGATCATGAATAAATAGAAAGAAAAACACTAAATTAAATATCCAAAGAACCAATTCCTCCAAAAAACAAAAACACAGACTCAACTGCCCTTAAACCTTTCCTTCATTCCATTTCACTTCTTCAATGTCTTTATCCACTACCTCCCCCCCCCCCCATGTCCCCCACTAACCTTCCCCCCACGACCTGTAGACCCCCCTCTGAGCTACCTTGTTAAGGGAGCTTGTAACTGCTCATTAGGTTCGTCACAGATGACTGACTTTCAATATTTTTCATCCAGTAGACCTCCATAATAATTACTATGGAAGAAGTTTAATTTATGGATACAGAATTTTTGGCGTGATTGTAAAATGTGTATATTAACAATGACATACCATTGAGATTGTTGCTAGGCTTCATTAAGCATGTTTCATTATCGTTATCGTTATCACAATTTAAGCATTTTTCTCCTATTCCGTCTACCTCTCTCTCTCTCTCTCCTTTCCTTATTCATATACATTATCAATCTATGTCTTCCTTATCATTAGAATCATTTTTTTTTAATTTACCTCTATCTCCCTCTCCCCACCCTTCCTCTTTCCCTCTCCTTCTCTTTCCACTTCCTTGCGTCACACGCCCCCCCCCCACCCACTCATGACCGCAATGAAGGAAACACCTTAAACCTGTAAAGATTTTTTCTTATTCTACCACTCATGTTCTTGTTAGCTAATGCTGAGTCGAGTGAAACCCAGATATTTTCCAGATGGTGTTCGAACTCTTTTTCTTTTCTGGATATTTTTTTTTCACCACATTCCAATTTTAGCTTTTGCTGACTTTTCCATTTTTTTTTTCTTCTTCTTCTTCTTCTTTGATACCAACTCGTCTCTAAGTCTTTCAAGTGTTTTTTCAGATACCAATGAATCTTCGAAGTCATCTCTACTTTAGATTTTTCGCTATACATACATACTGTTCTTACAAGTCTTTCTTTTTTTATATGTTTCCGAATACCAACTGATCTTCAAGAAATTTCATCTTTTATTTATATCACCTTGTTACCTCCCCTTTCTCCCCTCCAAACACCCTTTTCCCTTTCAATTCTCTTTCATCCCCCTCGTCTTTCTCCTTCCTTCCACGATCTCTCTATTATATTTTCGCAACACTTTCTCGGCTTCATCTGTCATCATTTCACATCCTCCGAAAAAAAGGGGGTATCAAGTTGCGAAATTCCTCTCGCGGTCTCGATTGATGGCCTCTGAGATGGCGCTGCAAGAATGTATCCGTCCGTTTTTTCTCTCTTTTTGTATCAATTTATTTTCTGACCTATCATTAGAGGGAATATATATATATATATATATATATATATATATATATATATATATATATATATATATATATATATATATATATATATATATATATACATATGCGTGTATATGTGCACACACACACACACACACACACACACACACACACACACACACACACACACACACATATATATATATATATATATATATATATATATATATATATATATATATATATATATATATATATATCTTATCATTTATCTACGTATCTATGACACTTTCAGAACTGTCCGTCTGTTTTCATCTGATCCATTACCGCGTCTCTACATTCATTTATATTATTTCTTCCAATGTCTCTCTCCTTGTCTACTTTTATTTAACCACTCAGATCTACTATCAACATATTCCCTCTCATCTACGTTCTCACTTTTACTACTAGCTATATCTCTTTTTTATATGAATACTTTTCAAAACTATTTCCTTACCATTTTTTTTTCTCAAAATCTGGCTCTCATTTCTCTTCCACCTTTTATTCCTATCGCTTCTCCCTCTTTTATTTTCGCTCCTATTTCACTCTTATTCTCATTTCTCCCATTTCCCTTTTATTCTAAACGCCAAAAATCAAGAAAACGAAAGCAAAACTCAAATAAAACCAAAAATTAATAAGATAAATGAATCATAACGGCGTTCTGCCAGTTCTCTCTTCTGGATTTCCGCCTGCTGGTATGCTGGTATGTCGGCTATGCTGCCTGACTGGTATGATGATGAAATAAAACACTTTCTTGATTAATTCTTACTAGTTAAGTGATCTGGACATCTGATCATTAAATACAAGACGTCGGTTCAGTTCTAATAACCATAATTATAACTCATTGTTACTATCGCCGCTCGTGTGGTCATTCTTATTACTCTCGTCGATATTATAATCATCATCGTTGATGCCATTGGTATCATCATCGTAAGAATAATCCTAATAACAAAATCAGCATACCTACCACTGGAACTTATATATTCATTATCATTAACACTGTTACCGTTGTTTTTCAATCCCATGATCATTATTATTAAGATAAGTGTTATAATCATTATTATTACCAATAAAATCATCGTTGCCATAATTTTTCTTATTACTATCATTAGTATTAGTATCACCATTACTGCCACTATGACTGTTAGTATTATTACTACTACTGCTGTTACTACTACCTACTTTTACTATCACCATTATCTCTCATGTCATATTTATCATTATTGCAGTTATCTTCAATAATCATTATTACTTTAATCACCATAATCAATGCCATCAAAACCATCAAACTTGATTTTGATAACAAAGTTATTAAGTTTTCAAAATAATTCAGTGAGACCACAAGCTAAAAGTAAAACGCCACATCACATACTGAATATGACAATATCAATTAAATCATTGTTCAGAAAATAATCAAAAAAGAAAAATCATTACAGTTAATCGTACGTCGTGTTTTGGTATCATTTTGAACAGATGTTATCAAAACGTCATTCAAATATCGGCACCACTGTATCAAGAATACAATTATCTCATTATTACGCAACATTTTAAATAAATCATTATCATCATTACTACACATATTAATCCCATTAGTCACTTTCACCATTATTACCATGACGTTTCACTTCATTTCGATAACATCTGCAGCATAATGATAAGGAAAATAAAAGATAGGAAAAGCCCCGACTGTCTTATCTTACTTGTGCCTATTGTGAAAGCATCGCCGCTCACCTGGAAAAAATAAAAAACATTAACATTAACATCAGTAAGATAATTGTAATGATGATCATAATATTGATGGTGATGAGACGATGACGATGATGATGGGGAAGACACTATCAATAAGAAATAATAACAAAAGCAATAACAATCATACACCATCCATGACACTAGGGAATATTAATGCCAATGATCTGTAATAAAATTCATAACTTTGTTTCCTCCTTTTTCTGTTTGTTTTTTTCACTTTTTAATTCGTTCTCACTGTCTCGGCTTCTCTCTCTCTCCCTCATTCTCTCTCTCTCTCTCTCCCTCATTCTCTCTCTCTCTCTCTCCCTCATTCTCTCTCTCTCTCTCTCTCTCTCTCTCTCCCCCTCATTCTCTCTCCCCCGTTATGATAAATGTACCTTCTAATATGCAAACCTCCACTACTTAGCTAAGTTTCCCGGGCAACTCTAAGATGTTCAAGGCAAATTGTATATTTATTTTGATTAAAGATGGTTTTGCACAAGGCGGATCAATGGATAGATAAAGAGTGGAGAGAGAGAGAGAGAATGAGGGGGAAAGAGAGAGAGAGAATGAAGGAGGGAGAGAGAATGAGGGGGAAAGAGAGAGGAAGAATGAGTGCGAGAGAGAGAGAGAACGAGGGGGAGGAGAGAGAGAATGAGGGGGAAAGAGAGAGCGAGAATGAGAGGGAGAGACAGAAAGAATGAGAGGAGAGAGAGAGAGAGAAGCCCAGACTGACAGAACGAATCAAAAAAGTGAAGAAAATAAAAAATAAAAAAAAAAGGAGGAAACAAAGTGACCGAGACATATAAACAAAGAAAAGACCAACACAGAGACAGAGAAATAGAAAGAGAAAGAGAAAGGGATAGAAGACACGGAAGGAGAAAGAGAAAGACCCTTTGGAATGTAGTCGAGAAAGTCTGCATCTGAGCATGGCTGCCGGTCCCGCACGCGATCCCCCGATAATCTTGGACCAACGAAGCAATAAAAAAAAATCATAATAATAATAAAATAAAGTAAGATAAAATAAAATAAAAACTTTTAACATTTTTATTATCATTTTTTTATCGTCCAGATTATCTTCACTTTTTATTATGATAATTATCTTTATTGTTTATGCATCTGATTACAATCATTATTCTAAGGTATCCATCCCCCTTTCCTGTCATATATATACACATAAATAAATATATATATAATATATATATATATATATATATATATATATATATATATATATATATATATATATATATATATAATCTCTCTTACCTTGAACGTGATTATTCATCATACTTTCCCTGGATAGATAAATTTTTAAAATCGCTTTATATCATATTCATTTTTCTTTTTCTTTTTTCAAACACACTCTAACGATATCATCTTACAAAATAAAAATACACAAAACCAAAATGAAAAGCCGACGACCGAAAACAGTACATAACAATGACTCTAATTCGGTAATCACGCCTACTGCCTTCCCGGTCCACTAGAGCGACAGATATAAAATACATATAATAATATAAAAGTATAATATATCCTCAGTATAATAAATCCTCAGTATAATATATCTTCAGTATAACATATCTCAGTATAAAATATATGCGACAGATGTATAATGTATATACTAACATAATAGTATAGTATATTCTCAGTATAATATATCACTAGAACGACAGATATATAATATACATAATATAATAGTATAATATATCCTCAGTATAATATATCATCCTCATAATAATATATCAGCGAATCAAAGATACTCGCTATCTTTTGAACGACCGTAATTATCTTAGAGCGACCCGTAAAAACACAAATACGACTATCCTTCTTACGACAACCCTCCTCAACCGAAATAAGACCTTCCTCTTCAACCGGTTTACGAAAATACGAAAATACGACCACTTTTCCAACCCAGAATACGACTCTTCTCAAACCGAAATCACTCTTCTCAACCAGTAATCAATCAATCAGTAATAAAATAATAATAATAATAATAATAATAGTAAGAAAGTAATCTTGACCATTAATCAATCAGTAAGCAACCACTCTTCTCGACCAGAGCACGACTACCGCATCCAGCCGGAATATAGACGTACGACCCTCTTTATTGGACAAACACTTTTCCCGTTCGCTTCTTCCAGCTGATATTTCTCGCCCCGCTTTCCCGAACCAGTTGGATGTGGTTGTGGATAGACGAGGGCGATTCCATGTGAGAGGGTGAGGGAGAGAGAGAGAGAGGAGAGGAGAGGAGAGAGAGGATATAGGAGAGTGAGAGAGAGAGAGAGAGGATATAGTGATTGCATTTTGAGTTAAGTAGATGGCATTGTGCAGTTTTGTAAACATTTTGAAACAATTAACAACTTTTTTTTAGGTATAAAGAAAATGATACTACGTATGTTGTTAACATGAATAGAATATGGTACATTTTGTGAAGAAAAAAAATCAGATCCACTTTTTGTAAACATCTGTGGATATGAAATAATTATTACACTACATAACAAATACGGGTAAAGAGAAAGATAATACTAATCAAGAAATATCACACAAAAGATAACATAGACTTCAACATTCCTTTAATTGCAACACACACACATATTAATCACCACGACTGCCCGTTTCCGCATTTAAAAACAACAGCAACAAAGAAACAAAAATATTTCACACTACCCTACCTTCCCCTTTCTCCTCAAAATACAAACAAAAATTACCCATTAATGCGACTGAGGTCTATCCAATATCAAAAATACATTCCACTCTAATGAAGACCTCATGAATGCTGAGTCTCCGATAATTACTACATGTCAAGATCACCGTAGCAAATCATGTAATAATCGTGGTAATAATCTCCAATTAAGATGATTATGCATCATTATTGGTATATCATTATATCAAGTACAAACATACAAAAAAGTATAATAACTAAAATATATAATTATCCAAATATTGTCCTATAAAACAATAATTATCCAATCATCTTGCAAAAAAGTAATTATATTTTCTTAAAACATTATCTATATGAAACATTTAAATAAATATTTATATAGATTGTACCTAAAACACAAACATATGTATGTATATTCAATCTAAAAGCGTTTATATGTTTGATAGCCAACCAAATATTCTAGCAAAATATTGTTGATACTCAGAGTACATATTCTTTATTTCTGATAACATTAAAGTAAACATATGGGGAAAAGGGGAGGGAGTGAGAGAGAAAAAAGTGGGGGGAAGATGAAATGGGAGAGAATAAAATAAGCATAAAAATAAACATACAGACAGAGAAAACACAGACACAGAGAGCGACCGGACAAAACAGACAACGAAAAAATCAGAGAGAGGCAGGCAGACAGACAGACAGATAGACAGCCGTGGGTAGACATTTCAAACCCTGCAAATAATGACCCTTAAAACCCATCTTCTGCCGGGCTAATTACCATAGCCTTCGTGGGAGGGAAGCGAAGATCGATCTTCCTCATCGGACATCTTTAACCTTAAGCTAGAAATTAAGTTCATGAAATCTCTCTTTTGATCTTTTCGAACCTTGTCGGTCTATTAGGTGGTCCCTTAATTAACCGGCAAGTTCGAAAAGCAAAACAAAGGAAAAATAATGGTATAATAATACAAAACATATTAAGGTTCAAGTTTGTTTACATTATCATACGCTTCCTTCCTTAAACTTGGATGAAAAAAACGTTCGCTCTTATTTTACTACTACATATTAAATGCATATATATATATATATATATATATATATATATATATATATATATATATATATATATATATATATGATGTATATGATGTATATATATATATATAATGATATATATATATAATGTATATATATATATATATATGTATGTATGTATGTATGTATATATATATATATATATATATATATATATATATATATATATATATATATAATGTATATATAAAATGTATATATATATATATATATATATATATATATATGTATATATATATATATATATATATATATATATATATATATATATATATATATATATATATATATATATATATATATATATATATGATTTACGCGTCCATTCACTTCATACTATTTCGATTCTTCTTTCAGATGCTCGGCAACCCACTGATCAGCAGCTCACGACCCTCTACTGGATCGCGGACTGTTCATTGAAGAATCTCGAGTGTGCTTTCTCTCTGATTTGCATAAATGAACTGCCTGAGCTACAAGAATAAAAAATATCAATAAAAAAGAACACCGGTTTCACCTTTCATAAAATCTCAACCGCATGCCCCTATATACCGATGACAAATATACAAATCTACCTTTCATACAGCAGCCCTATGGCTAAGCCGTTAAGATTCTCTCTTGACTGTGTAGGGAATTCCAATAGCGGCAAAGCAGGTCATATGACCCTAAAAGATGACCTAACCCTCCCCCTTTAGCCGTCGCTTCTACCTCCCCCACCCCCTTCCCTCCCCTACGCCTCTCCCCTTCGCCATTTTCACCTTCTCATCCCCTATTCCTCCTCATCCCGCTATCATATTGTTTTGGTTGTTCTTTCATTATTGCATCTTCCCTTTTGAGACGTTCGTTAGCTTAGTTTCTTTGATTTTTTTTTCTTGACATCGTCTTTCTATCTTCGTCTACTTTTTTCTCGTTCATTTCTTGTAAAGATATTTTTCACTCATTTTTCTCTTCCTCCATGCTTTTCCATGCTTAAAACTGACTTATATAAGCTTTATCACCTTCCTAACTTCCTTATTGTAGCAATTAAGATTAGCTCTAAAGATTCTCTCTCTCTCTCTCTCTCTATCTCTCTATCTCTCTCTCTCTCTCTCTCTCTCTCTCTCTCTCTCTCTCTCTCTCTCTCTCTCTGCTCGGACCCCGTACCATCACCCCATCCTTTCCTCAATACCGTTCCCTCATCACCTCCCCCCCCCCCCACCAAATCCACCAGGCTTCCTCTAGCCATCCATTAACCCTATACACAGCTAACAATTACCGTTTCTTTTCCATTGCTGCTAGGATTCACTGCCCGAGGGAGGTGAGGAGAGGGAGGGAGGTAAGGAAAGAGAGGAAGGGAGGGAGTGGGTGGGAGGAGAGAGGGAGGGGGGTGAGAAGAGAGAGGAAGAGAGGGAGGGAGGGAGAGGAGAGAAATAGAGGGGGGAAGGGAGGGGTGAGGAGAGAAAGGGAGGGAGGTGAGGAGAGAGGGAGGTGAGTAGAGAAAAGGATGGATGGAGAGAGGTGAGGAGAAAAAGAGAGGGAGGTAAGTAAAGAGATGGAGGGAGGGAGATGAGCAGAGAAAGAGAGGGAAAGAGCGAGGTGAGGAAAGAGAGGGAGGGAGGGAAATGGGGTAGGCATGGGGGTAGGGTATAGGTGTAAAGGGTAGTTCAAAATGCCCCTTTGGTGCGGTAAGAAATTTCCTCCACATGCCCTTCATCATACCCAACCTCTCTACCCCCCTCCCCCACCCAGGCCCCCCCTTCCCCCTTTAATGACCCAACCTACTGCCTCCTTCCTAGCTTTCCTGTGGGCCTCTATTCATTATCGGGGGCGCTCACTTCCCTGTTTGTTTGTGGGTATCCCTATGGAAATGAGTCGACCGATGCCTGGATAATTGTCTGGTTGGTTGATTGGCTTGTTTGTGTCTCTCACTTTCTCTCTGTCTGTCTGTGTCTGTCTGTCTGCCCGTCTCTCTCTCTCTCTCTCTCTCTCTCTCTCTCTCTCTCTCTCTCTCTCTCTCTCTCTCTCTCTCTCTCTCTCTCTCTCTCTCATTTTTTAAATGGAAGATGGAGATAACTAAATAACATGAAAGCGCAATCAAACATTACATGATACGTGAAAACAAAAACCATAAGACGCTAACAACTTTGGTCTAAGAAGCTAGAGAGTTAGGTCTGGCCTTTAATCCTGCGTGTGAAGGAGGATAGGAAAAGTCTGAAGAAGTAAAGTGTTGGTATGGTATAATGAAGAAGTATGAAAATATAAATAAATGAAAGGGAGGAGAGAGAGAGAGAGAGAGAGAGAGAGAGAGAGAGAGAGAGAGAGAGAGAGAGAGAGAGAGAGAGAGAGAGAGAGAGAGAGAGAGAGAGAGAGAGATTAGCAGAGATGAAAGAATAGGAGAAAGAGAAGCCGCGGGACACCGATAAAGATAAAGTGAACACGGGAAGAAAGAGATACAGGGAGATACAAGACAAGAATAACGAAGGGACGACCAGGAAGAGGCACAGCGACGGTGCATAGAAAGAGAAACTCCATACCACTTTAGAGTCGGCAAGAAGCATGGATGACCTGCCACCATCCCTTCTGACACGGGTACCGTTACGTCTCCCTCGCATACCCTCACCCTGTCTACAAAAACGATATTCGACCTTCCTTCCTCTCTCATCGTTTTCTTGCATCCTCCCATCGCATTCTCCCTTCCAGATGGGCTCACCCGGTTGGAGAATGGAAGAGGA
>NC_091573.1:9621831-9624331 GCF_042767895.1 Penaeus vannamei | reverse complement strand
CTCCTGTTCCCTCTCCTCCTTTCCCTAATTCTTCAATTTTCCCTTCCCCTCTTCTCCCTCCTTCCGCTCCCACTCCCTCTCCGCCTCTCCCTTTTCCTCCCCCTCCGTCTTAACCTCACAGTCTCTCAAGATGCTGACCCTCCCCCTCTCTCACGCAGAACGCAAAGCTACGGAAGTTAAAAGCGGCCAGAGGAGGAATCATGATAATGGTTATGGTGATTGTGAGAATGGTGAGGATGGTGATGGTAGTGGTATTTGTAGTGGAGGCAATGGTGGTGATGGCGGTGGTGGTAGTGAATGATGCTGTGGTGGTGGTGGTGGTGGTGGTGATGGCGATGGTGGTGGTGGTGGTGGTGGTGGTGGTGATGGCGATGGTGATGGTGGTGGTGATGGTGATGGTGGTGGTGGTGGTGATGGCGATGGCGATGGCGATGGTGGTGGTGGTGGTGATGGTGGTGGTGGTGGTGAGGAGGAGGAGACGGAGGAAGAGGAGACAGAGGAGGACGAGGCAGAGGGGGAGGAGGAGGAGGAGAAAGAGAATGCCAAGAATGAGGAGTAGGAGGAAGAGAAGGAGGATGAGGAGAAAATGAACAGGAGGGTAAAAATGAAAATCAAAACAGAGGAGAAAGACGCGGATAAAGAGAAAAATGGAGGTACCAAAAGAAGATGGAGAAGGAGCAGGAGGGGAGCGGCCGTGCGCGCTTGTGTATGCGTGGCGACGGCGGGGACTCCTAACGGGAAATGCCTGTATTACAATATTGAGGTGAATGAGAAGTGACTCTTGCGCGTGTCTGCGTTAGGCGGGCGGGAGGGGGGAGTTAGGTGGGGGAGAGGGAGAGATGCTGGAGGTGGAAGGGATGGGAGGGGGGGGTGATAGGAAGGGAGGGAAAGTGGATGCTGGAAGGAGGGGGGGAGGAGGGATGCTAAAGAGAGGGAGAGATGAATACTGGAGGGAAGCGAGAGGTGAGAAAAGAGAAATAAAGGAGGAAGGAAAGGATGTGGCAAATGTAGTGGAACAGATAATTGTAAACTGTACCTTTGGGTGTTACCGGAGTATTAAACGTAACAGTGACAATATCACTAAAGGTGCTTCAATAAATAGAATAATATTAATGAATGAAAGAGAGAGAGGGAGAGAGAGAGAGAGAGAGAGAGAGAGAGAGAGAGAGAGAGAGAGAGAGAGAGAGAGAGAGAGAGAGAGAGAGAGGCAAACAGACAGAAACAAGAACACAAATAACAAAAAAGCCAAGCTCCACGCTCACAACAGTAAAAACAATTACATAAAACTGTTTACCAGACCGCCCCCCCCCCCAAAAAAAAAACACCAACAACAATCAACACAAGACCAATAAAACCATAACAAAAACACGAAAAGTCACAGAAAAAAGAACAAGACACGAACCAGGAAGGAAAAGCACCAACAAAACACCATTGTGGGGTATCCCTCCCACAGGCTTCAGAGACTCACCATGCACGAGAGTTGCTTAGACTTTCACATCAAAAGAAAGTATATGCTGACTCTCTTCTTCACAGATATTGGCTTTAACGTCGTTCAGCATCATCAACTGAATATTATTAGTTTAATAAGATACCAAAGTTATCTAAATGGGACTGAGAAGAATGTTTAATAAAGAAATAGTATTTAACGGCTCAAGAGGTAGGGCTATGTAACGACCCCAAAAAATCTGAGGCTTCTAATTACACGAATTCTAATTAACTCCACTTAATTCTACAACTTCATTCTTTCTTAATTATTCGAGCTATTTCATCCTTCTTAATCGTAGAAATATAGGAAAAAGAATGACTGATAATCGACAGAGCGAGATATAGGCCTATGTGAAACTAACTTTTAACCTATCCTTATTTCCTTTGTTTAAACTCATTTAACTTATGTAATCATCACTCGTCACCGTTTTAACAGCTTTCCTCTAAAATGTAACAAGAGAAAGAAGAAAAAGAAGAACAATAGAAGAGAAAGAATAGAAAGAGAAGATGAAGAGTAAGAAAAAGAGAAAGAGAAGAGAAGAAGGGGAAGAAGAAAAAGAGAAGATAAAGCAAATAGAAAGAAGGAAAAGATAAGATAAAGCAGAGAAAGAAGAAAAGAAAGGAGAGGAAATGAAGAGAAAGAAGAAGAGAGGAAATTGTGAGAGAGAGTTCTATTGTTTGTAGCGACTTGTTCTCCTGTCATTGTATTACGTCGCCGCGGCATATCACGCGTGTGTAGAAATGACTGTGCTCAGCTTTATTACTTCAGATGAGACTTCCTTGTACATTATCGTATACGTTTACGATTGAGGAATTATTGGCGATAACTTTCTTATTCTTCTCTCTCTCTCTCTCTCCCTCTCTCCTTCTCACACTCTCCCTCTCTCCTTCTCACACTCTCCCTCTCTCCCTTTCCTCTTCGTTTCCCTCCCTTTTCCTCTTCTTCCTCTTCTCCCTCTTCCTTTCCTTATCTTCAACCTCTCTCCTTCCTCCTATCCTTCTTCCTCCTTCCCTA
>NC_091573.1:9594331-9609331 GCF_042767895.1 Penaeus vannamei | reverse complement strand
CTGATGAAGATATAATCAAAACCAGTCAAAACCATCTCTTGTATTGTGAAGATATTCATTCTCATTCTTACCATCTCGACATTTGTGTTGTACTCTTTATACTCAAATAATTCCATTATTTTCTTTTTTTTCAGTTCTGTTACAAATGTGTTTGGAAATTGTAAAGTGTTAATCACATTTACAAAATCCTTTATAAAATGTTTGGATAGGATAGTCTGTTTTTGCTTTGTGCTAATGTTATCTGTGATTTGCAACACCATTCTGATAATATAATTCACAAAATTATTAATTTACAGACTGGTTTTCTTATAAAATCAAAATACTGGTATAGTTCCAAATCTCAAAAATGTTATTTTTTGTGAAGCCATTTTTATAGCATAATTGGCTTATAAAGATGCTATATGAAAAAGTATCATTCATTAAGACCTGTGGTATCCAGATATTTCAAGGCTGGCAACAAGCAGATGTATTTCACAATCAAAACCCAATTTAGTAAACCAATCTGTATAACTATTTAAAAAAAAAAAAAAAGAAAGAAAGAAAGAAACAAACAAATCAATTTATAATCTTTTCCTTCTGCCATCTGTCGCCCCTCTATCACTCCTTTTTGCCTCCACTGCCCCCAGGGGAGCAGTAGAGAGCAGGTACCGGCTACTTTGAGTACCAATGATTTAGCCCTAACAAACATTGACAAATGAAGTGAAAAACTATTAGAGGCTCTTCCTAGACAGGTTTGCAGGATATTGGATTCCTTAATGTTTAAGGTTTGTTTGAAACAAATAAATGTGCTAGACGTCAAAGGTCATATTGCACTATATTAAAGTATTGTGTTGGAAAGGGTAAAGAGGAGTTAAAGATTAGGATAAAATGGGTTAGATGTCAAAGATTAGAGAGCATTATAGGATAGTATGGTAGTGAAAAAGAGAAAAAAGGGGAGTCTAGTGCAGAGATTAGTAGAAACTGGAGGGATAAGGCAGTAAGGCAATTGAGTGAATTATAGTGTACCTGTCACTGGGGAAGGTAAAGGAACAATGTTTTGTGTTCCTTCAAAGCTGCTCTAAATATGATGCAATAGCTTATTTTTCTATCTTTTAGAATAGATCTCATTGTTTATTCTCGGAAAGCATCCAGAAACCATTTGATATACCTATAGTTACTGAATGATTTTTACATTTCAGTGATGTATAGTTCCTCTGAAAGTTGTCAGTATATAAATTTGCTTTTCCATTCTTACTCACACTTTCAGTTTATAATGGTTTAACAAGGTTTATAAGGGTTAACAAAGGCATACATAAAAAAAAACAGGAACATAGATAGGAAAACAAAAAATCACATAATCTGCAAGTCTAGGTGTTTGATAATCCTTAAATTAATTAACTGTTTAAATAAAGAATATGAAGAATGGTATAGATATGGAAAAGAATGATGGAGTAACATGCCTTGGGTTCAATATTAAGCTGTATCAACTATATAAGCCCTTTTAGAATTAAATGAAGCATGTCTTTTTCTTTGTTGCATATCCTCACTAAACAACATAGAGCAAACTTCATTGAAAATGAAGTGTTCAAATTATCAATTTGATAATGATCAAAATAAGGATAATTTGAGCCAATATAATAATGAATTCAATTAAACAAAAAGAATATGCTTTCCTGTCCTGTATGCACTTCAAGCTCTGAGTCTTAGGTGTTAGCTAGATAGATGAAAGTGATTAATGCAATGAATTACACATTAATCAAATCAAACTTTCACTGATGTATCAATAGCCATTAAGCACTATTCTTTATTAGTTATATAATTGTAGGAAGTACTTTTTTCTCTCTCTTTTCTTTTTACTTTACTTTACTTAATCTGAAAAAAAATCATAATGCAACAAGGCAAATGGCAAAGGCAAATGTATGATCAATACAAATTTGACATTGTGTATAATACATAATATCAGTAGTACCTATGTTACACAAGATTTATTATACAGAATTCTCAAATAATACAAAATAATTTTTAAAAATCAGACAAAGAGGAAGTTCTCATAATACAGCAAAACTTAAATAAAAATATACACATTTTTGCATTAAATGATATGACCAGATAAATCATCCCTAAAACTTATACAAATCAAACCAAATCATTGCAAAAAATGTCTGCCTCGTATGATTAGCTTGTCCTAATGAGAAAAAAATCTTGGTTCTCAATAAGTCTTTCTAGGTTTAATCCATGTATTAATATCATTTATAAACCTATATCCACTGTATGATTGCTATGAAGTAAGAGATGAGCAGTTTATATTTTCTACTGTTTCTGCTTCTTTTTTTTCTTATTTTCTTTATAATCATCTTTTACTTCTCTTTAGATGGCCAGGGAATAACATTCTTTATTTCTGGCCAATTTGGAAAGTATGCCGTTTGGTAAAACATGGAAGGCCCAGTCATTATATCTGTAATGAAATTAATAAATATACTTAATGTAATATTTTAACCACCTCTATGAAATAACCATAATTACTTACTTAGGCCAAAAAATATACACGAGAAACAAAAATATTATTTTGCTCTAAGCACGGGATAAGATACTATATAGCTTGTTATTCAAATTCCTAGCAGGGTGGTTTGTCTGATGATAGTTATAATTCCTGAATTTTACTATAGAAATTTTGAGTAAACTGTATTATCATTACTACAATATATAGTCCAAGATATCCTATACTGGCATTTAGAATCACAGATATCTGTTTGTGTAAAACAAAACTTACTTCATAGTGATCAAGTATTCACAGTCTAAAGATTTTCTCTGCAGTCAAAAATAATTGGTTTGTCTGTGGATGATATTACTCAAATACTTCATAGTTGAAGCAATTTTTCAAGATAACAAAGAAAAAAAATCTGATGCATTCTAAACAATATAGTGAATTCCTAGTCATGGTTAATTTTAATCAATCTCATTTAACTGGCCTTTAGTAGTTAAAGAAATGTCAAAGTATTAAGTCTACATACAAACATCTCTGCAACTGTATTATTTAAATTTTGTTTTGATTCAAAATGTTTCAAATAATAAGATAGATCTAGTGATTTGTTGTTTCAAAGGTTCATTGTGAGAAACTCAGTAATATAACTAAAATACATAGACAATTTACTTTGTATGAATACAGATTGCCACTAATTGATTATATTGTATTATCAGATGTAATCTAAAAGAAATACAAGACCTAAACATGATTCTTACATCAACAAATAATTAAGAACATGTAACATCACCTTGTCTCTTGCAATCAATTCAATTATCTTACCGGAGTTTATCAGAGACAAAGCATAAACTTACAGGGTATTTTCATTATCAAGGAAAGAAAGTCATTACTTACAATATCAGTTCAACTCCTTCCCACAAGATTTACTTGTCACTCAATCAACCTCATTGTGATTACATTTTCAGTTACGAAATGAGAAAATAAGATACCACATGAGACCTCTGATTATATCAAAGAATTATACATTATCTGCCGGTTTGTTAGAATTGTGCAAGGTCTGACCCAAAGAATATTCATATACCTGACATGCATAAATAAAGAAATAAATGCATATTTATCAGTCTAGACATGCATATCAACCAGGCAAATAGATAGTTAAATGTATATCTATCAGTTATATAGACAGATATGCCTTTATCTCTGCATCTGTATTTATGAAAATTAAAATTCATTGGGACGGGCCTGGCACAATTTTAACAAACTGGCTGTATGTCTAGAGTCAGAGTAATTTCATATCTGGTTCATAAACAATTGAGGTATTTTAACCCAATGCCACCAGGGAAGGCATGTAAATATATGCCATGCCCACAGTGAGCTTACTATATTAATTGTAAAGATGGCTCCACAGTTGTTTAGTAACTAATAAGTCAAATACTAATCCTACCTTTCTTACCTGTTTCTTCTTTTCCTTGTTTTTTGAAATATTCAGTCTTGCTTCATACTGCTATTTGTATTGCTAAGAACACTGTATTAATTATATTGTCAATGGCAATAATATAAACAGCATCAAAATCAATAGCAATACTAAAAAACTTATTTCCCAACACCTCAAGGAAGGAGAAAATCAGATGAGATAAGATCATGGAGACTACTGACTGACTTCTTGCTGGCTTTGCATTTGTGGATCCAACTGTGTAGATACACGCCATAAAACAAAACTACACTAAACATTACACTTTCTTGACAGAATTGGGTTAAAAGTGATATCTACACTCTGATATGACAGTAACAAGGCAGTTGAAGTAAAGATATGATTTTTATTTTTTCACTTATTCATCTTTAATACATGCAATTATTGGAGTTTCAAAATATGACATCCGCTTGTGACAAAGGCATTTTTTAAATATAATTTTCATTAAAGAAATTAGAATGATAAATGAATATCTACTTTAAGTTCTTATTTTTTTAATCAGAATTATGTAATTATTACTTTTTTCAAGGATAATTTAGAAGAAATTTCAACCATATACATTTTTTCCTGACAGCAAAGGATGATAAAGTTTGAATCATGCCATATAGATTTTTAAGAATGTGGTTTGTTCATTCTGTAGTATTTTTAATGATGTGATATTCAAAAGAAAAAAGAAAAAAGAAAACTTTGAAACACCTACAATTATTTCCCTTGATATTATATTAGCTATAATGTTGATTAGGCTTAAAGATTTTCACTTCCAAGGATACCTGTTATCACCATAAGCTATAAAGTACCATAGGTTTTTACAGTGAATGAACCTAGCTTTTTTTCATTTCTTAGTTCTAACTTACAACTTTTTTTCCAAAGGATGATTAAAGGCTAAACATGAAATTTAATAAATAACCTGATATCAGTAAGTCATTTAGGCAGGATTGCTGGAATAATGTGGTTACTCATAGCATACGGAGGAGTGAGAATTTGAAAAGAGCAAAGGAGATTATGCTGCTCTGAATAGTGAGTTGCAATTATAAGGGAGAACTGGAGAGGATAAATAGAACAGATGCTTGGTATTTCTTTACAGACTAGTAAAATTACTTGTACAATGGAAAGACTCCATATAAGGAGCCACAGAATTTTGAGAGGCCTGTGAGAGATAACCAATAAAAGGATTAAAACAAGAAATAAGACTGAAGTCACTTGAATGAGAAATTTTTAAATAATCTAGCAATGTAAAACTTGTCCCCATAAATAGTTTTGCAAGTCATGATACAAAAACAAAACTGGTCGTAAACAATTTGAAGAGGGAAGACAGATGATAAAGAGCAAATACACTGAAGAATATACTTGAGGCATAACCAGTAAAACCAGTAAAAGAAAAGGACATTCAGTATGTTAAAAGAAAAAAGATAAATATAGACCAAGTGAGACCAGTCTAATGATATTAACAAGGTCTACTGCAGTGCTCAAGATATCAGTGTATGGGCTTCCCTTGTTTAAGATGATGATAAAGTGACAAATGACTGGAAAATAGCAAATGATGAAGATATTGATATTCCTTTATTAGAATTAATACACTACAGTAAGGATCTCACCAGCTGCTGCAAAACCTGCATCGTCTATGGCCAAAATTCCTACTGGCTGATCTTGTTGCAAATGCCTTGCTGCTTCGGTTCACAGGAGATTCATCCTCACATGAACATCACTCTGTAAATATTTGGATTTACAGAAATAATACAAGCTATGTGAATAGTACTAATAGAAGGTAGTGACACCATATACTAGGGTGCAATATATAAGTAGGTTATTCCTGAATGATTTGAATTGGAAAATATCATTATTTTTTATCTATTTATTTTTTTAAATATATATTTCCATTTTAGTCAATTCCTTCAGTCCTTTACGCACTAGATTGGATTTCATCCACTGCATGCTTTGAGGAACTTTTTAAGTTACACCAGTAACACACTATGACCATTTCAGATATAAAGTTTATTCTATTTTATCAATATAATCCTTTTTGTTGAAAAAAAAGAAAAAAGAATAAAAGCTAATCCTCAAAACTTTATTTAAAATCATTGAAGCAAATAGAGAATTAATTATATTCTGCATAATTGGGACAGTTACCAACAAAAGGAATAGGGAATACTTTCTTTGATACGCCACAGTATATCATTTTAAGGTGTTGTACACTGGTTATATCAAATCACATGGTACTGCGATTCTCTTTATGGACGTGGTAGCCTAAGATATACAAGTTATTCCAATTGCATCTACAGACACAAAAATACATATAAAGACTGAGTTCACTTTCAACTCATCAATGTATAAAAAAATATATATATATCAATCTATACTGTAAGTGTTTAAAATTTGAGTACATACACTCAAGGCTCTGATGTGAGTTTTCCAGTAGTGCAGTTTCCTGTAGGCTACCTTCAATTCAGATGTTCATAATTCTTTTCAAAGGTATCAAGCCAGCTGATATATCTGATATAAAGATGAATATTGCATTAAATAAAATAGTTATCAGTTAATAGTTCATGGTTGAAACAAATAAATATATGTCATATAGCACTATGGTAATGTATTATGGTGAAAAGGGTAAATGAGTTTAAGATTGGTATAAGGCGTGTTAAATGTGTTAAAAAGGTTATAGTGTTATAGAATAGTATGATAGGGAAAAGTGTTAAAAAGGTTATAGTATTATAGGACTATGATAGCAAAAAGGGAAAGGGTTAAGGGTACAGGGTGACTGGATGGAATGGTGTGTATCTGTTGTTGGGGAAGCTATGAGAAAATAAGATACCACATATTGGGGGAACTTTTGGGGGAGAAGGATGGATATCAGCAAATACTTTGAATGTAGAGGGACTAGGAATAGAGGGGTTGGAGGGTGGATGAATGAGTGGATCATTTTCTTGAGTCATGTCTAGGAATTTTTGGGAGTCTTCAAGAGTTTCTGGAGGGGATTTGGGTAGAGAGGTCTAAGAAACAAAGTTTCTCTTGTGAGGAGGAGAAGAGGGAATAGATGTTCGAAAAGCAGTGGAAAAAGAGAGTGTAAGAAAGGTTATGGGAGGTGAAGATGGGGTAAAATGTTTAGGGTGTCTGTGCAATGGTTAAAGTGTGGGGGAGGAAGGGTAAGTATCGGAGTAGTAAAAATTTCAGTATCTGGATTTAGAATGGAAAAGGGATTTGACTGGGGGATAGGGACAGTACAGGTAGGATAGTTCAGGGTAGAGGGAAGAGGTACTGGGGGAGATGTAGAAACATCTTGTGGAGATGGAGGGGGTATAGAGCAAAAGACTGTTTTGGAATAGTTAGAGAGAAAAAACCTTGTTGTCATGCTTCCTGTCTAGCCTCATATAGAATGAGGCTTAGTTTGAATCTGAGAACTGCAACCTCACATTCGGGCTTATAGACAAGGCAGCACCTTTAAAATAGTCACCACAGATAGTCACCACAGTTGGCACATGTATGTGACTGAGCAGGGCAATCTGAACGGTCATGACCAGGTTGGGCACATAGAGGGCAACAGGCTGTGGAGCAACAGTGTTTGGCTTGGTGGCCAAAACACCAACATTTCTGACACTGACGAGGGAGGGGTCAATATAGTCAGACATGGTAGGACAATCCACCAATATAAACTTAATGGGGAGTTTTATGTCTATGGAAGCTAATCTTGGTAACATTGACATGGGACTTCCGCTGGCCTCTGAGAGGAATAGTGTAGCACTGTACTGCTACTGCATCATAATCAGCAAGGCAGGTAAGTTGGTCATTTTCACAATCTGACCAGTTCTTGTCATACATGTGATGATCAGTTGGGGTGATAGAAAGAGTTCCAGTACAAGTATGAACAGAGAGATGAGGTGCGGTCATTTAGGGTTGATAGTGCACAAGCTTGGGATTCTGATGTAACCGTGGCTAGGCGTGAATGATCCGAGCGACTGCGAAAGGTAATTTTGCCTATGTGTTTTTGGAGGCACTGTTGAAAGAGAAGTGTATTCTCAGAGTAGGGGGATGTAGGAAGAACCCCAAAGAATCAAACCCACTTGGCTAGGCCAAATGAGTACCTAAAAGGTTTGCAGAAGTAGAGGAAGTAAAAGGATAAGGGCGGGAGGAAGATGAAGTGGTGTTGAGTGGAGTAGTTTTGTTGGGTGGAGGACAATAAGGATGAAGAGTAGTAATAAGGGAAGCAGTGGTAGTCACTGAAGACTATGCAGCAAGAGATGGAGAGGAGAATGTTGGGAGGAAGGGGTGCATTCTGGAGGCTGAGTAATAACCTGGGTGGGTGGTTCAGAATGGAGAGACTTGTCGGTAAATGTCGAGATGGTATTAGTATCAGTGATCGCAGCCGTGGTCAAAGAAGAAGCAGAGGTCAGAAATTCACTAAAATCGGAATCAGATTGGGTAGTTGATAAAGGGGTAAGCCTTAATGCCCTTATTAAGAGTAAAGAATCTTTATCAGTGGCCATGGTGATCCTGAATAAAATGGGGAAATGAAATGGTCTACCCCTCAGGGTTTCCATAATGGGTAAGGGCAAGGCAATTAACCATAGTAATACCGTGCACATCTGGAAGCTGTTCATGACTGCCACAAAGCCAGCCTTTCATCCTTTCAGCATGGCTCTCACACCTTAGGAATGGAACAGATGAAGAGGATGAAGAAGATACAAAAGAGAAAAGGAGAAGAAAACAATCAAAAATAGTTGGGGTGTGGGCTGAAGTCCAAGGTAGGGGCAATCTCTACATTAGGCTTCCGTTTCCCCCCCACGACAATGAGCAAGGAGGGATAAAATATAATAAATGGTCTGTATATAAAACAGTGGCTTATATGTAATATCATTTTAATGAATATAAAATTCCATTTAAGTAATATTTGAGTTTCAATAAAGTTTTAATTTTTCTCTTTAGTGAGGAACTATTACACTGTTTTGGGTTCTCTTACCACTGTATACATTTAATAGATCTTAGCTGTATCCAGCAGGAATTTAGCCTTCAAAGCAGGTGATTCTAATCTTCAAAGTAGTTATATGACTTGAGAGAGAAAACAATATAACATTAAATGAAAAATTAATCAGTGTTTAGAAGACACTGTATGTTATGTCCATTATCTACTTTATCCAAATTCTGAAAATGATAACAAATGTTTCTCAGGTAAATTCATGGAGTAAATGTAGTTTTGACTCCAACAACAACCATCAAATCTCCACCATGTATCCTCTAGCAAAAGAGATAACATGCATTCCTGGCAACAGATCATAAAATAAGGAACTTGTCTCAGCTGTACCTTGCCATTATATCCATATTCCAGAACTGTTGGTCCTTGCTGGAGAACGGGATGCCAAGGCAATTGTTTGACAATGAAGCTGTAGCATGTTGGACTTCAGAGTGTAGTCATTCTGTCACATGTCATGGTAATTACAAGAGATGGTCTCATTCTGAAAGCCACTGCAGAGGTCTTCTGAACATTTACTGAAAAGAAGCTAAAGTTATAGTCTACCCAAATGATAATCACACAGTTATGCAAGTTCCTCTGAACTTTGTATAACAATCATAAAAATATAACACTATATTTCATTCTTCTTTGAAAAACATGCAATACACAATATCATTGATATCATTTCCTTCCGTTACAGTGAGGCAACAATCTTACAACTCATCTTTCTTCTTTTATCAGTTTTTTATCAATATTATATTCCCAATCTTCTTGCTATGGGGCTTTAGATGTTTTTTGTCTATATTCCCTGTATCTTGTCTCCTGGAGTCTTCTTTCTGTTGTCCGAAGGTTAATTTTATCCCTGTTTCATATATCTATAATTCTTGATCTTTGTAAGATATTCATGTGTCGACTCTAAGTAGTATTTCTTAACTGGTGGATGATTGTTACCTGCTATGAGGAGAGAGACAATAGGATTAGTTATTCTTATCTTTATTGCCTCTAATAGTTTAGTTCTATCAGAGTGAAATCTTGGGTATTGTAGTTAGATTTTCTAATGTTTCTTCTGGATGTTGGCACCATCTGCAGCTTGGTTCAGTTTCTAGTTTGTCTGTGTAGGTGTTTTCTTAACCTTGTCAGGATTCTTGTGAGACAGACATCTAGTTTTCTGTTTTCTGATCTGGGCCATGGCTGTGGGGTATTATCTTTGAGGTGATTGTTTTATGTTGAATTTTGTTTAACTGTTCTTCTCACTGTCTCTTTTTTTTATGATATTGGCGTCTTGGGTTATGGCTGTGGAATTATCTAATTCATGAATTTTCTTTGTTGCAAGGTCAGTAATTTCATTACCTAAAATGCTTTTATGTGCTGGGATCCACTGTACTGTAATGTCTTGGGTTTGATTTGTAAAGTGTATATTTGTTTGTGGTTTTTGGGTTTGTGATTTTGTAATATTGATATTGCTGAGAGTGAATATGTAAAGATTCCTGTGTTAATTAAATTGTTGACTTTTAAATATATATATAAAAGAGTTTTATTGCATATAATTCTGCTTCTATAATTTTTTTTCTTTTTTTTTTTTTTGGTAGTTTCCAAATTGTGATTTTCATTTGTTTTATAAAAATGCTAACTGGTGATTAAGGTTTTTTTTATTTTTGATCCATCTTTGAATGATATAGTTGTTTTCATATTTTGTACTTATCAGCATTTGGAATTACATTCCAATTTTTTCATGAAAGAAGTCTTTTGTGACATTGTCTATAAACTTTGTGAGAAGTTTGTGGGAAATTTCATGCCATGGTGGTATTGGAGTTATGTTCGGTATCCTATTAGAATTTATATTGATTTTGAGTTTTTTGCAGGTTTTAATTATAAGTTAATAATAAGTTATATGTTTGTTGTGGTTACATTCTCTCATATCTTTTTAGTATTTGTTCTGTTACAGGTTGTTGTTTTTCTCATTATCTTAACTTATTGAATGCAGGCTAATTCATTAGTTCTCTCTATTATTTAGAGTTTGTGAGGGATTGAAGTGATAATATAGGAATGGATTTAAAACAGTCCGCTGATATTCTTAAAATTGTGTTTTGGATTGTAACTAATCTATTCTAATCTAATCTTATCTCTCTCTCTTTCTCTCTTTTTCTGCTGTTCCATATGGATAGTCCATATTCAATTTTTGGTTTCACATAAATATTCTGAAATTGGACTAAGAATTCTCTCTACTCCCCAACTGTACGAGGATATATTTTTCATTATGTTTATTCTGTTCAGAAATTTTACTTTGATGTTTTCTACAAGTTTTAGTTTTGGAACATTGAATCTAAGACCTAATATATCTTGACTGTAGGTGAATTCTAGTTTTTCATTGTCAATTCTGATTTTTGGTAATTATTATTTTATTTATTTATTTATTTATTCATTTTTATATCATTATTATTTTTTTTGTGTGTGTTGTTAAATCCTAGGTGTATGCCCATTCTTTTATTTGTTTTAAACCTCTTTCTATGAAGATTGTGGCTTCAGTTGGGTTTTTACTTGTAGTGATTATTGTTATATCATCTGCATATGACTTTTTTCTGTTAATTCTAGATCATTTGTCAGTATGTAAAAAAGTATTGGGCTTAATTGGGATCTTTGTGGTATTCCACTCAACATTGCTCATATTATAGAGTTTTGAATTTCAATTTTCATTTGAAAAGTTTTCTTTTAGAAAATTATGTCTTATTTAGTATATTTCCTCTTTCCTAAATTAGCCACTTTTACCAAAACTTCCATCTTTTCTTTTAACTGAGTGGACTTTTTGAGGTATCTCCTCATTACTGAAAAGTGATCACTTCCAAGGTTAGAGGCTGTCTATTTGTAGGTGGCTTTGAGTAAGAAAAGCTAAACTTGTCTAATGCACTCTCCTTTGCATTTTCTGAGTCTATTCTTGTAGTCTGCCTGAGGGAAGTTAACAACATGAAGTTATTTTCTGTTATTATTTTAAATAAGCATTTGCCTGTTTTGTTTTAGGTTCAATTTTGAGTTTCAATTTGTATGGTGAGTGTAGAAATCTTCTATTATTAATTTTGGGTCATTAGGTTTATGTACTGTTCTTATTTATTAAAGTCATTGTATGGGCAATAAATTAGAAGAATATGCAACTAATTGATTTTGGATCATTTAGAACTGACCTAGCATTCAATATGATTTTATTCATTCAGGTATACCATGATCTTTTTGAATATTGTGTTGTTTTATTTTGTTTCATATGTCTAAGTTAGGGTGTTTTCTGGTGATCTGTGTAGATTTCTTTACATTTTCTTTGTGTGTTGCCATATTGTGGTTTAGTGTTGGTGTTATCATGTAATTTTTGTATGAATTCTTTAGACTATGTTTATGTGGGTCACAAATCATGAAAACGTTTCTTTATTTCCAGATTGTTGGGAGTTGTGTTGTTGTGTTCTATGTATTTATCTGTTGTGCCATTTTGTGTATTTTGCTGTTGTGAGGGATTCTCGTGACAATAAAAGCAATAAAAATTATTTGGACATTGTAGTGTTGATTGAAATTGCAGCATTTACTAAATCTCATTTTGTGTTTACAAGTCATACTTCCAAGGCCATACCAAAGATATCTATAGCATTTTGGTATAGGAAAGGTGTTCGGATGTCCTGGATGGAATTTATAACAACTCTCTGGTATTTTTCCTTCTAAAGTTATTCTTAAAGATATTGTTGGAACCCATTTTTTGGTGTTCTTTATTTTATTAGAATGGCATATATTACATCATTTTTGTAGATAAATTGTGTCATATGTGCAATCAGTGTTTATGTTTGAGGCAGATTATTTACATTTTATATTCCATTCTCCAAGTTTCACTATTTGACTTAATGGTGGCAATTTTGTTATGTCATATACTTCGAATCTGATGGCTTTTCCAGATCCAAGTGCTCTTAGAGTCTTCAAATATGTATTTTTGAAACACTGACTTGTTTAGTGCTTCTGTTAATTTCATTGGATTAATAAAGTTAGAACTGTTTAAATCCCCCGGTTAAGCTAATTAGTACTCCTTGGTAATTTAATTTTGCTTGCCTGGTAGTTGTCTTGTCTATCATGGATGGTTTAAATCCATCCGAGTTTCTGCCGGCCTTGTATCTCCTGGCAAGTTTTAGGGCTGGGTTTTCTTCACTAACTTTCTTTTCTAAGTCTGCGATACGTTGTTCATTTATTTTACAGATCCAGGCTTTTCCCCTGGATCTAATTTAAATTTTCGTCCATCAAATATGCGTGAGAGTTCCCTTCACTCGAGTTCTAATTTACGTCTTCATTCGGGTGGGGAAGAACACCGAAACGGTCCGAATCAGACTGAATCGGAGACAAAACAGACCGAAATGTAGCTTGTAGGAGGTTATTTTTACATTTTGATGCAAGAATTACACTTTATATAACTATTAAAGTCCACGTAATGAAAACTGAGCTAATATCTGCCCTGGATACAAGATTGGCTGGTTGGGAGTTAGAAAAACGGGATCAAATCATTGACAAAGGTGTATCTGCAACTTTGAAGAGCAGCATACAGGGATGTGGCATAACAACGGTGGCGGCGTAGTCTTGCGTGGCTTCTATTAATTCTCTTCTTTCTTTCATTTCAGGCCAACTGTTGTAGAATCAAGATTTTTTTTATATTCATTTATTTATTTTATTATTATTATTATTTTATTTATTTTTATTTTTATTTTTTTTTGAGTCATGCACAGGGCTGAAGCTTTACGGAAATTCGTCTGCTAACGGAAATGAAAGATGACCGACGGATGATGACGTCACAATTGAATTATTTTTACCCAGGATCGTATTTTTCTTATTTTGTATGACTATACTACCAAGCCCCTATTAAAGGATTGCTATACTACTTTCTATCAATCTTTTGATACCGTGAGCAGATATGACAAGAAATTAAATATATTCCAAATATATCTATGTATAGGCTATTGGATAATAAATTTAAATTCCACTTCCGGCTCATGTTATTATGATTTAATACGTATTACGTATTATATATATACATATATATATATATATATATATATATATATATATATATATATATATATATATCAGTATAATTTCAACTGGTGATAATAAACACAAAAATAAATCTATACTTTAAATATAATTACTTACATCAGTTGGGTATGTGCTCGTCTCCTGACGGGTATGTGATTCCCCTTGGAATGATGAACTATTGCAGACCCTTGTCCACGTTACTCTCAGAAGTCACACGGAATTCAGGTATAATAACTAAAAAGTTAAATTCTCCTCGAATTCACGGCGTCCACGCGCAAGTGCCACACAAGCGCCCTGGCCTGTCCTGACCCTGCTGACCCAGCGCACAGTGCTGCCCTTGTTTACAAGACCTGTAGATTATCACCCCTATGTCCCCGAGACAGTGTCTATAGTGCCTTGTAAAACATGAAAGGCCTATCCCCTCCATGGGATCAACACCACACTCTGAGACTTCAATGGAATATGGAGCTCCCTTGAACTACCATTCCATCTACCATACAACCAGTGAGAAACCATTTCCATGGTGTATAATGGTCTCTTTGGGTCAGGATTACCTTTAAAATACTACCATTATAAGTCTGGCCGTTGGCAACTACAGATGTTTTGATGCAAAACAAAAGTATTTAAAACAATAATGAGTTATTTTCCCATCTTCAAATAAATTGAACATGAAAATTACTGCAACCATCCTGGTATGAACTGACATGATGTGGCCGACCTAACGTCATCATGGCGGAAATTGCATTCGATGTCACTTCAGCTTTGGCATCACCCAAGGCAGAGCCGCAGTCCCATAAAGTGACTTTAAACCTTCAGCCCTACAACACACTCACTTTTTAGATAAATCATGCCTACAGGTTCAATGTCGCATTTTCATAACTTTAAATAAGACATTGAACCTGCAATTATGAATCATTTAAAAAGTATACACCTAATACTTTTCTATAAGGAGATGCAGGTGCATTTCATGTTGTTGAATGTTACTCTACTAGCCTGGTAATGTATTTATCGTATATTGTTTTATGCAGTGCAATAAACAAGAGTAACGCAGAGAATCTTACAATCACCAGACCTTGA
>NC_091573.1:9586831-9589331 GCF_042767895.1 Penaeus vannamei | reverse complement strand
AGTGAGAATAGTAAGGTCAGTAGTCAATTAACAATTTACCGAATAAACATAAAATCTATATCAAGTCATAAATAAACCAAAGGCGTTTCCTATGTCACGTGACTATCCCTGGGAATGTTAGGGTTTCTCTGTTACAAACCATTCAACAGTCAGCTTGTTTTCCTTTTTTTTCTTCTGGCAATGAACGGTAAGCGAAAAAATAGTAAATAAAGTTATATGATAAAGTTTTTGAGCCATTGAGTTACAATTATTTAAGGTTTGAATATATAGTTTCAGGATATAAAGGCGATGAATATGCGAAACTTCTTATCTAAAATCATAGAATCAAGCAGATGAATTAAGCAGCAAAACCGTTATAAAAGTAAAGTCATAGGAAAAGACACGTATGTAAATCTAGATTTGAAATTAGTAAGCACAAATTCCACCAAACCTGCCTGTAACCGAAAAGCTACAACCTTAAACTAGATTAAGTAAAAAATACAAAAATCATGAAAATCTAATTAAAGAGTGATAGTTACAAAAAAGATAAATAAAAAAATCCCCCCAAAAAACAGAACCCCGCGATAAAAAAATCAATAACCCCAAAGATAAAAAATAAATAAATAAAAGGACAGAACCGATGCAAACCAACCCTTTGTATCCTCCCAACAGAGAAACCCCGACGCCCGCCGATCACGTGACCCATCCTCGCTTTCCCGCCATGACGTTAGACTTCTTGGTCAATCCTAACCTAGTCGTGAAGCCCCTGAGACCTGTGTGGTACACCATCGCCCAGGTCTCGCTGCCTCTCGGTACCAGGGAGCTAGACGCGGTGCAACTGGCTTCGGCGCTGGCCATCATATTTCGTGTTCAGATCCTGTTGTACGATGTGTTTAACCGGTCGCCCAAGCGTGGCAGGTTAGTTTCGTTCGGAGATTTGTTTTTTTTTCGATTTTCGTCTGGTTTTTAATGTTTTTTTTTCTCTCTTTTCTTATTTCCATTTTCCCCTTTTCTTCTCTCTCTCTCTCTCTTTTTCTGTGTGTGATTCTCTTCTGTTCCTTCACACCTCGATCTTTTAAACTACCGCTTCTTCTTTCATCGTTCTTCTCGACCTCCTCAACCTGTTCTTTTGCCTCACCCTCATTGTAAACTTTTCTTCAACATAAAACCCAAATCCCTCCCTTACCTCATACCCTACCACCCTCATCCTCTCTCTCTCTCTCCCTCTCTCTCCCCCTTCCCCTTTCCCCAACCTCTCTTTCACCCTCCGTCCTCCCCCTCGCCCCCAACCCAAAGGACCAACCAACGATCACCCAACAAGCCATGGGATCACGCGACGTAGGAGCCGAGACAGCCACCTTGCAGTTCACTTACTCCTACCCGATGTACGAGGTGGACGAACCGGACGGGACCAAGAACACCATTGCCCTCTCCTCCATCGCCGTCGGCCTCATTCTCTTCCTGGAGACGCTGCTTGACGAGGGCCCGGCGACCAGCACTTCTGCAGGCAGGGCTGAGAGGTATAATATGGGGGTAGGGGTGGGGTGGGATGGGGATGGGGGTGCTTTGGGATCAGAGAGTCAGATATGTGGGGAAGAGAGAGGGAGATAGAAGGATCACAGTGAGAGAGAGGAAATGAATAAGGGAGAGGGAGATCGGAGCGAGAGAGAGAGAGAAATAGAAGGGAATGAGAGAGAGAGAAAAAGATAGGGGAGTCAGGGAGAAAGAGAAGAGGGATAGGAGTAAGAGAGAGAAGGATCACAACGAAAGAAAGGAAATTAATAAGGGAGAGGGAGATGAGCGAGCGAGAGAGAAAAGGATAGGGGAGTCCGGGAGAAAGAGAAGGGGGATATGAGAGGGAAAGATAGAAATAGTGGTGAGAGAGGAGTAGAGAAAGAGATGGGTGGGAGAGAATGGGAGAAGGGAGTAGCAGAGAGAATGAGATGGAGAGAAAGGGAAACGGGGACGTGAAAGATTATGACAAAAAAAGGATTGACGGTGAAAGAGAGAAAATGGGTTAGAGGGATGGGAGAGAAGAAGGAAGATATTAAACTAGAGAAACGGAAATGTGAGAAGAGAGAAGGAAAAAGGACGGGAGAAGACGAGAGAGGAGGGGGAGTCAGAATAAGGATCTTAAGGAAAGAACGAATTATGGGTAGAAATAGAACGAGGAAAAATTATATTCTATAAAGTAGAGGAAGAAATAACAAAAAAGGAAATAATGAAAGTGGTGCTAATTAAATGACAGGTAAGTTGCTGTCCTTTCTGAAGAATTAATACCATGTGAGTATTTATTTATGTGTGTTTTTACAGTTTTATTTGATTTTCTTATATTGACAGTATATATATGAAACTGCTAAAGGGTTATAATTCATCCAGTAGCTTTTATATCAGAATTTTTATTTGGTCTCACGGTTATACATTTGCATATCAATCGCACTAAAATCTCCCATTTCGCCGAAATAATCAAACATCTCTTTCAAACCGATATAGAAAATATACACATTGACACCAGCCATAA
>NC_091573.1:9571831-9579331 GCF_042767895.1 Penaeus vannamei | reverse complement strand
TATTTCAACTGACAATTGGGAAAACAGAAAATGCACATTTCATACCCGTCAATGTATTCCATTTGATTATTCATTAACATTTGATCTAGATTATACAATCAAAATTTTATCATACGACTCTAATTTCGTTTAAACATCTTGTTCAACTTTCCGATTAAAAGTGTGCATGTATATGTGTGTGTGTATGTATGTGTATGTGTGTGTGTGTGTATTTGAAGACTTTAACACATTAATTTGTATATCCTTACATTATTTATTTGTATTTCCTTACGCGTAAAATAAATTAATGATAAAAAAAAACAGGTACTGCAATTTCGATCTGTGATAGCCCTTCTTTATTCCATGGATACAATGACAAAACAAAAGCACGGAGAAAAAATAGCGAATAAGACAACCCGTTTAAGATCGTGTAAGTTTTATGTGCTAATTTGTGATGAATAAATGTATATGCATAACTCTCTCTGTCTCTCTCTCTCTCTCCTTCTTTTACTTCTTTCTTCTTTTATAGGAGGTTTAGGCTATAGCTGGGGTTCCTAACCTGGGATTCGCGGGATACATTTTGAGAGGTCATGAAGCAGTATGAAAATGGTGACCGAATTCAATTTGAATTTTGTCTCGTCTACGATACCTACATATATTTATTACTTAAATATCAAGAAGTTGGAATCTTTCCATATAGTGTTCTTGGCCCATAGATATTGGCCTTATTACACTATTTAAACTAGTAATATCTGAATCAGGGCTATAGTATAGTCTTTGCTCCCTCTCCCTCTTTATGCGCACACACGCATACATACTTACATGCATATACATACATACATACCTGCATATGTATATATATATATATATGTGTGTGTGTGTGTGTGTGTGTGTGTGTGTGTGTGTGTGTGTGTGTGTGTGTGTGTGTGTGTGTGTGTGTGTGTGAGTGTGTGTGTGTGTACACACACAACCACATGCATATATATGTATATATATATGTATATATATGTATATATGTATATATATATATATGTATATGTACACATATATATGTATATATAAATCTATGTATATATACACAAATATATATATAAGTACAAAAACATATACACATAGGCACACACACATATACACACAAACACACACACGCATATATATGTATATATGTACATACATGCAAATGTATCCATATATATGTATGTATATACATATATATATGCGCACGCGCGTGTGTGTGTGAGCTCGATGAGTTCTCGCAACAATCCCTTTTCGAGAGCAGATCCTATTGGCCGCGAAGAGGACACAGAAAGAGGCCATTCCCATCTAATGACCAACTAACACACATCACAAAGTAACCGTTTTTTTCCTTTCGTCTCATAACCGACGGTGAATGATTCGGCTGCGTCACTGCACCTTTGTCTCATTTCCTTTTAACGGGTCAGCTTATCTTATTCATGGGCGTCAAAGATCACTTAAAAGCTGTTGGTTTTGGGGATATTGTGCGGGCGTGCAGAGGGGAGTTGTTGTCAAACAGATGTTTCTTTGCCTATTTCTCCATCTGTATTTTACCCATTGCATCTCTCTCTCTCTCTCTCTCTCTGCATGCCAATGTCTCTGTATGTTTGTGTTTCTCTCCCTTCTTCTCTCCCCTTTTCTCCGATAAAGGAATTAAATCCCCTTCATCCCGCCAATGTAGACCTATTGCACATAACCCAATTCCTTTCAAGCAATATGTGAAGAGTCCTCACTGGAATATCTCGCAGATGCCGGATAGACGAATGGCTGGTGAATGAAAAGACACTCCGACGCGTTATTATGAACACATAACGGTTCCTCTCCAAGCCATAACGTAAACTAACGAATGCTGAATGCTATGGTTATTGTTGTCTGGGAAATCTTGAATGGCGGCTCTGAATGGTTCGTGGATGACGTCAAGGTCATATTCTTAATTTTTTTTTTCGTCTCGTGAATATATACGTATCGATATATTTATATACTTATCTACATTTATATCTATTTCTCTATGCGTTATTATTATGGAATCATCTATAAGAGAATCGAGGGAGAAAAGAAGTTGTCAAATCGAAATGTATTCATTCATACGTTCATAAGTTATGTGTGTTTGCAATGTAGGTATTCATAAGACTTGGAGCTTGGAGACATGGCCAGGATCTCAGCTTAGTTTCGGTGTATGCTATTACAGCTTTGCCCAAACGCTGATCGGGAAGAGAACAGCTGTCCCTGGTTGTCAGTTACGGCCTTGTCACGTGATCAGTAAGGCGTTCGAAGCTGCTGCAACTCTTTTGGTTCGAAGCCTGAAAACGAGACACACTAAGCAGCCTGCAAGCAAAGACCATACGAGAAAACAGTCTGAACTTTAGGCTGTGCTTGTACAGTATATGCTGGCTCCTCTGTGACCTCTGAATCTGTCTCCTTATGCAGTATTGTGATGCGTGCGACTGCTCTTGTGTATTAAGAAACGTCTCCCAGAATTATTTAGCGCGGCAAAGCAGTCTTACGAATCGGCTCAACAGGGTTAATACTTCAGTTTCACATCTGTGTTTATTTCCCGCACATTCTACGTCCTCCCTCAGACTTGCCTAAATGATTGTGTGCCAAAACCTTTATTCTCGAATCGTGGTTATCATTAGAGCCAATAATAATCAGCCCATAAAAACATGTTTATTCACCGTATATTTACCATACAAGTGAATATAATGGACATAATCACTGAAGTTTGAAGTGGCAGGCATAAGTGTACCTTATTCATAAATCCAGTATGACTCCAGTAGATTAACTTTGGCTCTGTCATCTGTGTAAACGTTTGACAGTTTCGAAAAAAGTAGGTTTGTCTCATTTGAATACAAGTAGGCTATGCAAACTGAGACACATCTGATTTCCTTTCCTTTTATTTCTTTTGTGTCATTCGTGAAAACTATATAAGTATGCCTATGTCATATGATATGACAGAAATAACCCAGAATCATTTCTTGTATATCACAAAACTGCATTAGTGTTAATTTCCTATGGGATGAGTGATGGATTGTATAGTATGTTCCATCATTGTAAGATGTATTAGAAAGTACGATATATCATACATACATACATTATATATATATATATATATATATATATATATATATATATATATATATATATATATGTGTGTGTGTGTGTGTGTGTGTGTGTGTGTGTGTGTGTGTGTGTGTGTGTGTATGTAGAGAGAGAGAGTGAGAGAGGGAGAGGGATATATATATATATATATATATATATATATATATATATATATATATATATATATATATATACATACATACACACACACACAGACACACACACACACACACACACACACACACACACACATATATATATATATATATATATATATATATATATATATATATATATATGGAGAGAAAGAGAGAGAGAGAGAGAGAGAGACAGAGAGAGAGAGAGAGAGAGAGAGGGAGGGAGAAACAGAGAGAGAGAGAGAGAGAGGGAGAAACAGAGAGAGAGAGAGAGAGAGGGAGAGACAGAGAGAGAGAGAGGGAGAGACAGAGAGAGAGAGGGAGAGACAGAGAGAGAGAGGGAGAGACAGAGAGTGGGAGGGAGAGACAGAGAGAGAGAGGGAGAGACAGAGAGAGAGGGGGAGAGACAGAGAGAGAGGGGGAGACAGAGAGAGAGAGAGAGGGAGAGGGAGAGATAGATAGATAGATAGATAGATAGATAGATAGATAGAGAGAGAGAGAGAGAGAGAGAGAGAGAGAGAGAGAGAAAGAAAAAGAGCGAGGGAGATGGAGAGAGAAAGATCATCAGTCTAAGAGAAAGACAGAAAAAAAAAAGTTGCCAAAAGAAAAAATGATCCTTAAACCATCAACGAAGAAGGGTGTTGCACTAACTACAGTGTATTCCTCATTTGAACTCCTTGATCTGTAAACTCGACAACCTTTACTATCTAGCTAAAAACTACTACAAAACATTACAAATAAAAACTGCTGCTACTACCTAGCTAAAAACTACTTTACTACCTAGCTAAAAACTACTTTACTACCTAGCTAAAAACTACTACTAAAAATTACAACTAAAAACTACTGCTACTACCTAGCTAAAAACTACTACTAAAAATTACTAATACCTAGCTAAAAAAAATACTACTAACTACCTAAAAAAAAACTACTACTAAAAATTACTAATACCTAGCTAAAAAAAATACTACTAACTACCTAAAAAAAACTACTACTAAAAATTACTACTACCTAGCTAAAAAACTACTACTACCTAGCTAACAATACTACTAAAAATTACTACTAAAAAAATACTACAAAAAATTACTACTACCTAGCTAAAAAGAAATACTACTAAAAATTACTACTACCTGGCTAAAAACTACATTACTACCTAGCTAAAACGTAGTAGATTCGCCACTCCACAACCCACAAGTATTGTTCATCGCTCTAAACTCGATTTTTTTTTTAAGCTGAAATTCATTCGATTTCACTTATTTGACGGACATCAACGTTTTTGATTCTAGCTTTAGAATTACGACATTCTAACTTCCCATTCACGTGATCATTCGAGGTCCTTGCAAATGTACGGCGAAGGATTTTCATTTAATATTTGGTCTTTGTCGATTATCCCATTTCCTAATGATGGACATGCCCTCCTACCCTCAATCTCGGAATCGCTTCACCCACTTTTGCACTTTGCCGCTAATATCAAAACACCCATTAATTAATCTCCTCTTTAGACATTCATCAAGAAGGGACAAAACCCGGTGGAATCATTATCCAAGTTTTTCCTTCGCTACTGACGTCAAATTCAAATAAAACAAAACGTTGAATGTACAGAGGTATATCTTACGCGGTAAACAGCGAATAGTCGAGTTGACAAGAGTTGTTAGCTACTGGTTGCCGAAAATTAATATGCGATATTTAGAGCCTTGGCTTTGAGCAAAAAATTCAGGCGCCAAGCGGAAAGCTTTGAATGTTTATATGTGTAAATACACACACACACAAACACACACACACGCACGCACGCACGCACGCACGCACACACACACACACACTCACACACACACACACACACACACACACACACACACACACACACACACACACACACACACACACACACACACACACACACACATATGTGTATATATATATATGTATATATATATATAATGTGTGTGTGCGTGTGTATGTATTTGTATGTATATATGTTTATACATATATATATATATATATATATATATATATATATATATATATATATATATATATATGTATATATATATATTACATTTATATGTTTGCCTATATGTATATGTGTATATGCATAGGTAAAGATATATGAAATATCTTTCTATATACAGTACATACACATACAGGAACAGACTCATCAGTCTTCCATCATTTATAGTCATCTTAACAGTATATGATGAAACATAAAAACTACAATTAACAGAAAACAAAGAAAAACAAAAGAAAACAAAGGCCCTCTCGAGTCCTCTACATATTCCATTAAGTCATTTACGGAAAGGGAAGGAAAACCAAGCATCATGGCACAGAGAGGAGGACCAACAACAACCCGCTGTGCCCGGACGCCAGAGGGCAAGTAAAGAATTGCGGAAGGAGAACGAGGGGGTCGGGGGTAGGGGGTAGGGGGGCATGCTCACTGTCATGAATTCATGATGAGACGACTGCAACCTTCTCTCGTGTCACAGCTCTCAAGGAGGTACTGTACATCTATAATATACACGGCTATGTATTGCTCATGAGGTGTACCTGTGGTAGACAATGCTTACAATGAATACATTATGAATAAGGATAAAGTACAATAAAATATATATAAATAAGGTATAGATAAAACAATGAGTAATTAACTATGTATAGTGTAGATGGATATGAGTTACAGGTGTATCTGTATCACACACTGATGTTTACACTCTAGATTATAAGGATAAAATATGCATATCATTGATATATATAATAAAAAATGCATAAACATAAAAATGAACAATAAACTATACCTGCATAGCATACATAGGCATATATTGCAGGTGGTAAGCCTATGGTAGACAAAGTGTACACTGTTTAGACAAGCGTGTATATATTTGTGTTTGTGTACATAAAGTTAACAGGCGTCCCTGAACAGGCGGTGGAAGACGAAGTGAAATACAGGTAGGCCTCTTTTTCGCTCCGTCCACGGCCTTCCGGGACGACTCGGTAAAATACTTGGTCTTCGCTTTGGATATGTTATTATTTACAATATGTCTTTATTGTGCTTGTTTTAATACTGTCATTATCACTGTCATTACCATTATCATCATCAGCATCAGCAGCAGCACCATCACCATTATCATCATCACCATCATCGTCATCGTCATCATCATTCTCATCACCATCATTATAATCATCACCATCATCATCATCACGATCACCATCATTATTCTCATCAGCACCATCATCATGTCATTTTTACCATTATGATCGTCGTGTATGGGCGAGCGGGCACCATGCAGGTCCAGACAACAAGAGAGAGTAATAAAAAAAACGCACTCTATCGGTGTGACATTCAAAGCCTACTAAAGTAATTCTAATGCTACCACACCCTTTTAAGAAGACAATACTCTTCCTAAATCTAAATCAACGCTATAAATCGTGTGTAATAACCGAGCGAATCATGCTCGGGTATAAAAATGAAATTAAATGGAGACGACGGTAGAACAGATAGACTCAGTGATAGACGTTTCGAAACGGTTAACGTAAGCCTCCAGCGCATTTAATTTAAACTTTACGACTCTTTCACTGCCCGGCTCCCGATAGGCTGGCACGCCCCTGGAGTGGCGACAGAGTAAATGACTGACCAAACAACCGATTCTCTGCGCAAATTGGTTGTTTAGCCTGTAGTTTGCCCGCCGGTGATGTCACATTAGGCCTGATCGCCAAGACATGCTACAAAAAAACATGTCTTTAAGTATATACAAACCATGCATGAAAAATATGATAAGAATCATGATAATAACATCAGTGATGATAACAAAATGACTAACTACAACTTATATTGCTACTATTACTGCTACCACCACTACTACTAGTACTACAATTAAAATTATATTAATAATGAGAAGGACAATGATGTTAATAATAACAAACAATAATGATAATGAGAATAACATTAATACTAACAATGGTAATGATGATACTGAAAATGATAAAATGAAAATAACAAGAATCTTAATAATACTGTAACACTGATGATAATAATAACAATAACAATAATAATAATAAAAGTAATGATACTAATGGAAATAGCACCTATGATAATAATGATAGTAATAACAATACCAATGGTAGAAATAATCATAATAATAACAGTTAAGATGATTAATGGGATCACACTAAAAATATTCTCATGCCGGACCTGACGTCCAAGAAACAACGAAATGAACAAACCGACGAACAGCTGACCTCAACAGGGCGAGAGCTTCAACCGCCGACTTGCTTGTTGTCACCC
>NC_091573.1:9518655-9526155 GCF_042767895.1 Penaeus vannamei | reverse complement strand
ACGTATATGTATATCATATGTATACGCATATGTATGATTATATGTATATGTATATGTTTTATATGCATATATATACATATGTATATGTATACATACATACATATACATACACACACGTATATAAATATATATATATATATGTATATATATACATATATACATATATATATATATATATATGTATATATATGTATATATATATATATGTATATACATATATATATATATATATATATATATATATATATATGTATATACATATATATATATATATATATATATATATATATACATATATATGTATATACATATGCATATATATGTATACAGGTATATATGTACACACACACACACACACACACACACACACACACACACACACACACACACACACACACACATATATATATATATATATATATATATATATATATATATATATATATATATATATATATATATATATAGAGAGAGAGAGAGAGAGAGAGAGAGAGAGAGAAAGCGAAAGAGAGAAATAATAAATTAAAATTGTACACTTTTTCAACTATGGCATTTTACCTAACCACATGAATATACTAAACTTTTATATTCGATATTCTCTATACACAGGCAATTCAGAAAATATATGTGCACTTTTTTCTGCATCTCAAATACCCTTAGTCACTTAAGAGAAATTTATGGTGAATATATAGTCATCTGTAGATTTTACTGTGGGAGAATTTTTTTTTCGGTAGCAGAGAAAAATAGAAGGATTTTTATTCCAAACATATATATATATTTCTTTTTTTTTTCCTTTTACATTTCATAACCTGTTCGTGTGTATAGAATGTAACCGGAGGGGAATGTAGTCTCTATTAGTCAAATATTTTGGTTAAGAACTTTTATTTTCCTTAATGGTATTTTTATTAAACATTATTTTCCTTATCATTGGTGTGATAATTTCTATAGTATTTTGTACAGATTCTCAAAAATAACCCCCCATATATAAATATATTTTATCTAATTAGTTAATTTCCTACCTATCAGTATCCTGTATGTAAAAAAATACGTTGAATTTCTGTTATCTAAATAAACGTAAAAATTAACACAACGATATATACAAATACACGAAGGTATAGATATATTCACACGAAAAGAAAATGATCTCATAGCACCTTTATTATCCTGTCTGAGCGTGTCATATATCCTCAAGGTAAAAACTCCCAAACGGCCTTGAAACGACACATATTTCTCTCTACAACAATTCGCCATTCACACGCCCGCTGTTCGTGGCAGAGATGAGAAAACTCGACTCACATATGTTATAATATGACTGTAATGGAAGGGGAAGGGGAGGGAGGAGAGGGAGACATCTAGTGGGAAAAAGGCGTATCATTGCTTTGATTGAATAGTTGTGCGTTTTCCCGTTAGATGGCGTGCTCTCGTTTTTCCTTTTCCTTCGTTTCCTTTACAGTGTTCTGTCTCTGTCTCTCTTCTGTCTGTCTGTCTGTCTGTCTGTCTTTCTCTCTCTCTGTCTGACTCTCTCTTTCTGTCTCTGTCTGTATGTCTCCCTGTCACTCTCTCTCTCTCTCTGTCTATCTATCTATATAACTCTATCTGTCTGTCTGTCTGTCTGTCGGTCTCTCTCTCTCTCTCTCTCTATTCATATATATGTGTGTGTATGTGTGTGTGTGTATATGTGTGTGTATGCGCGCACGCGCGCGCACGTGTGTGTATGAATGTATGTGTTTATTTACATATATTTCCGACATTTTTCTTACATGCTTTCTTTACATCTTTGTCATTTGTCCTGATCTCCAGTTTTGTTTTGAGTATTGTCTCTATGTTTCGTCCAGTGTACATATCATGTGTTTATTTCCAATGTACACAAACCCCCTGTGAAATTGCACCCTTTGGAGGCCAGTTTACCCCTCGGAATAACAATAATTTTCTTGATATTTACGTGTCAGTTTTTTTCGTTGCGTTTCCTATTATAACGGTATGAGAGGAGAAAAAAGAACGATTATTTTCGTAAAGATATGACGATAACAAAGGATTGGGAATATATTCTTTTCATACGTGAAGGAATTGGAATATTGTGTTTTTTTAGGTTATTTTATTAAGTAAAGCGAGCTTTATGAATAATACTTACACGTATAACAGATATCCCGAAAAAGAAAACCTGATATAAAGACATTTCTGACGCTTCCAAAAAAAAAGAAAGAAAAGAAAACGTTATAAATAAATATATGAATAAACATGTTGAATAAATATATATGCATATATGTATATATATTCTCTTTTCTTCGTGTTTCCTTCCTTATACTTCTTTTTTTGGCATTTTTCTACGCTTTTGTTTTTCTACCAAACTCTTTCCTCCATTTTTTCAAAAGAATGGCAACAGAAAGAGGAGGAAGACATAGAGGAAAGAAGAATATTAAAGAACAGAGTAAGGTAGAGAAACAAAAGAGTGTAGAAATGAAAAAAGAGAGAAGAGAACAGGACAAAAGGAAGAAAATTAAATATCAGAAAAGAACACGAAGATAGAAAAAATAATATGAAAACAAAAGAAATGAAAGAACGGCACACAAGGGAGATTAAGGAGACGAAAAACAAACAAACAAACAAACAAGTAAAAAACAAATAAATAAAATAACTATAACCAAGGAGAAAAAGATTAAATACGACGAGAGATCCCTATCATTACTATCAACAAAGTCATCATCATCATCATCATCATCATCTTCATTATCATCGTAATCCATAAAAGAAAACACGCAGCTAAGGGTCACAGATCTCGAAGCGTGTCCGAACGTGTCCGAACGTGTCTGAACGCGTCTTAACGATCGGTCTGGATTTCTTAGTTTTCTTCAAGGAATATTTCTTCGTTATCCACCGGAACTTGAGTCTGTTCGGCAGACGGTGACCAACGGAGGGGAGAGGGGAGGGAGGAGAGGAGGGGGGGGGGTGGAGGAAGGGAGGGTGGAGGAAGGAAGGAAGGGGAAGGGAGAGAAGAGGGGGGAGGGGAGGGGGAGGATATGGGTGGAGAAAGGGAGAAGGGAGGGAGGAGAGGAGGAGGGGGGTGTGTGAGGAGGAAGGGAGAAGGGAGGGAGGAGGGGAGGGTATGAGAGAGAAGAGGGGGTGAGGGGAGGGGAGGAGGAGGAGGAAGAGGAAGGGAGAGGGGAGGGAGGAGGTGGACGAGAAGGAGGCAGGAGGTGGACGAAGAGGAGGAAGGGGAGGAAGACGAGGAGGAGGAGGAGGAGGAGGAGGAGGGAGGGAGGGAGAGAGGGAGGGAGGGAGAGAGGGAGGGAGGGAGGGAGGGAGGGAAGGAAGAGAGGAGATGGGGGAGAAGAGGGGGTGAGGATGAAGGGAGATTGGAGGGGAGGAGGGAGGATATGGGAGAAAGAGGGGGAGGGGAGGGAGGAGGGGAGGATGTGGGAGGGAAGAGGGGAGTGAGGGGAGGGGAAGGGAAGGTTGGAAGAGGAAGAGGGGGGAAGGAGGAGGAAGAGGAGGAGGGGACGATAAGGGAGAGAAGAGGGGGAAAGGGAGGGGAGGAGCAATAGGATGGAGGAAGAGGAAGGGAGAGAGGAGGGAGGAGAGGGAGAAGAGGGGGGGGGTGGAAGGGTAGAGGGGGTGAGGGAAGGGGAAGGGTAGGGTGGAGGAGGATGGGAAGAGGGGAGAGATAGAAGAGAGAGATGGATAGGGAAGGGGTAAAGGGGAGAAAAGGTAAGGAGAAAGTGGAAGAGGTGGGGAAAGGAGGATGGGGAGGAGGTGAAGGGGGGAGTGGGGGAGGAAGGAGGAGAGGGGAGGGGTAAAGTGTTATGGAAAGCGGAGATTTTTGAGGGGACGGAAGGGGGGGGGGAGGGGAGAGTAGCTGAGAGGTGTCAAGGTTACTGTATCGACTTTCTTTTTCTTTTTTCGTTTATTTAAATATATATTCATAAAGATTTTCTTACCAACTCTTAACTTTTTTCCCATACTTTATTGGTGTTTCATTTGAAAATTAGTTTCATTTTCAAGTTCCGAATCCCAAACAGAAAGAAAAAGGAGAAATGAATAAACAGACAAATCTCCACTCTCTATCGCATTTTCTCGTTCCGAACAAACGAAAACAAAAGGAGAAATAAATAAATAAAGAAGTCTCCCCTCTCCCTCGCCGCCCGTCCGAACCAAATAGAAAACGAGAACCACGTCTTCCAAAATTCTTCCATTTTACATTTTTTTTCTCTCTTTTCTCTGATTCCCGATATGGACATACTTCTTCCGCGAATAAGTATCATTACACCTCCAAACTGCAGAAGTTGCCATTGCGTTCCTTGCCATACCGGAACTAACAGCTACTTACGTATGCACTCTGTGGCGACAGATACTTAACACGTGTCTTATGGCGGTTACACTATAGAAAATATAAAATAAAGTGGACATGTTTTTTTTTTCTAAAGTCTATTTCTGTTGCTATAGTTTCAAAACAACAATTTCTTTTACACTTCATTTTCTGTGGACATGTCTGATTTATAGTTTATTTCTGTATAGTTTCAAATCAATTTTTTTCATTATATATAATTTTCTTTAGTGTTGAAATGATGATTCATTGCGACTTATTACATAAATATTTACCTTTTCTTAATGCAGGACTTTTACACCATTTCTTTAATACAGGTTGTTGTTAGTATTACTATTATCACTAACATTATTACCATCATCATTATGATCAATACTATGAGCATTATTATTATCCCCATCATCATCATCATCACCATATAAATAGATATATCAACTAATAAAGAAAAGAGGAAGAAAAAATGTTATGATAAAGCAAAGATATATAGATAACGTAATTACAAATGAAATGATTAAAAAATAAATTATATAATTCTTAGCACTATCAATTTTTTCATATACATCTATAAGAAGGTGGAACACACACACACACAAAGACACATACAAACACACAAACACGAGCACACACACATACACACATACAAACACACAAACACAAGCACACACACACACATACAAACACACAGACACAAGCACACACACACAAACACACACACAAACACACACACACACACACACACGCACACACACACACACACACACACACACACACACACACACACACACACGCACACACACACACATGTAAATGCAGCTACAGATCTTTAAAAGAAAGTACTCAAAAATTACCCTCCTATATTTCGGGTCCAATTTCTAGAGCTAGAGAAAAAAAAAAAAAAACAAAGAATGAAAATAACATAAAAATACAAAGAAAAGAAAAGAAGAGAGAAAGAAAGAGAGAGAGAGAGAGAGAGAGAGAGAGAGAGAGAGAGAGAGAGAGAGAGAGAGAGAGAGAGAGAGAGAGAGAGAGAGAGAGAGAGAGAGAGAGACAGAGAGAAAGAGAGAAAGAGACACAGAGAAGAAAAGACAGAGAGAGAGAGAGAGAGAAAGAGAAAGAAATAGAGAGAAAGGGAAATAAAGAGAGAGAAAGGGAAAGAAAGAGAGAGAGAAAGAGAAAGAGAAAGAGAGAGAGAGAGAAATAAACAGAGAGAAAGAGATAGAGAAAGAGAGAGATAAAACGAGAGACATAACAGATACATAAAAATGACCATATCCACGGACGCAAAACCACAAGGCAAGTCAGCAAGCCACATTCCCGAAGAAAAAACCCTCCCAGCTTGCTCTGTAACGCAAGCCAAAAGTCACTTCGGGTTTCGCAGATCAAGTGGAAAGCCAAGAGAACCGAGAGAGAGAGAGAGAGAAAACGATGAATGTTATGAAGTATTGCTGTTGTAAGTGACTGAGACGTGGAGGTGTCATGAGTCACTTAAGTGGAGTGGAGACTGGGTTTCTGGAGTGTCATTCCTGTCTCGTTGTGATGTTTTGGGCACTTTTTTCTTTCTTTTATTTTTGTTTGTTTTTCCTTGTATGCTTTGTTGTTATTATTATTTTTTGCCGATTTTTTTTGCGCTTTTTTCGTTTTGTTTTTTCTCTTTTTTATGCTGTCTGCTTTTCTATTCTCCTTTTTTCTATACATCTTTTTTGCCTATTTTTTCGTTTTCTTTACATTTCTCTCTAATTTATGTTGTCTGCTTTCCTTCTCTCTTTTTTTCTCTGTTTCATCTTTGTGAATTTGTCATATTAATTCCCTTTTTTCCTATTTCCTCTTCCTGTCACATTTTGTCATATTTTCTCCCTTTTTTCCTATTTTCTCTTCTTATCACATTTTGTCATACTTTCATGTTTTTTTTCTGCTCCTTACTTCGTCTTTCATGTTTCCTTTCTCATTTCCTTTTTTAAAATTTTCCTGTTTACTTCATTTTTTCCCCTATTTTATGGAGGTAGGAGAAAGAAAAGAAAGAAAAAAGGCCTGTTTTATTTTTTTATTATTATTATAATAAAAAAAACTGGACAAGTTGTTATGAAGGCAAATAGGTTGTTAGTTCTGTGAAATATCGTATTGGTGCTGTTGTTCGGAATATTAATTTCGTTATCATCATTGATGTTATTCTTATTAGAACTAATATTACTATTGCTTGTTTTATTCGTACTGTCACTATCACTTACTATGTTGTTATTGTTAGTCATGATGTTATTATTAGTTATGATGTTATTATTATTATCATCATGTTATCATTATGTTGTTATTATGCTATTATTATTATGTTGTTATTGTTGTTATTTTGATTATTCATTTTTATCTATCTATTTATTATATATATATTTATTTATTTATTCATTATATATTTTTATTAGTTTTGAAGTTCTTATGATTGTCATTATCATCACTGCTGTCATTATTATAATAAAAAAATATTGATATCTCTATTGTCGTTTCGAAAGAGAAGAAGAAGATGAAGGAAGAGATAAGAAGTGAAAAAAAAACAAACATATAGTGCGGATAATAAAAAAAAAAGGAATATCTAAAAACATTCCCTGTCCTTCGATTTTTTTTTTCATTTCATTCGTTCTCTTTTTTTATGCACTTTCCTTCTCTCTGTCTGTTTTTTTTTTTTTTTTTCATATATATATATTTTCTTTCTTTTTGCTCCCAGGAACTTACGTCTTTCAAAATAACGATCACTCTTGTTATATAATTTCCAGAACCTCATCAAATAAATTTTCTTTGCATGATAATTTTTCCATGAGAATACGATCGAAAAATTCTCACGCTAGATTTATACGAGCAGAATCTAACGGAACATTGCTGTGTCAATATGATCATGTTGCATCTATAAAACCATGTCACGAAAAATGAAACTCATCTCTTTTTATTTCCTTTTTCAACTATATATATATATATATATATATATATATATATATATATATATATGTATATATATACATATATATATAGACACACACACACACACACACACACACACACACACACACACACACACACACACATATATATATATATATATATATATATATATATATATATATATATATATATATATATATATATATATATATATATATATATATATATATACATATATATATATATATATATAT
>NC_091573.1:9501155-9503655 GCF_042767895.1 Penaeus vannamei | reverse complement strand
TCTTTTCGCTTCTTCTTCTCTTTATTCTTACCACTTTCTTCTTGTTGTCTTTGTTATTTCGTTTTATTCCTTCTTCTTGTTCTAATTCTCTTTGTTCTTATTTCTCTCTTCATTTTTTTCCGTTTTATATATATTTATATAGTTAGATAGATAGATATACAGCTTGATTGATTGATAGATAGATATTGATAGACATGTAGATATATAAACAGATAGACTGATAGATTTGTGTATATGTACACCCATACCCACACCCATACCCACACACACACATATATACATATATATGTATATATATGCATAGATATATGTATATATATACCTATATATGTACATACATGTATATATATATACCTATATATGTACATACATGTATATATATATACCTATATATGTACATACATGTATATATATATACCTATATATATATACATACATGTATATATATACCTATATATGTACATACATGTATATATATGCATGTATATGCATATATATACATAAAGATATGTATATATATGCACACACACAAACATACGTGTGTGTGTATATTGCGTGTCTGTAGAGAAATAGAGAAAGAAATAAAAGAGAGGGAAAGGAGAAGCAATGGAATGCCAATTATCATTATTATCGTAACCGCAGACCGTGCATTCATTCATCTATTTTTGGAGCTTTTGAAATGTTAAATAAATCGAATTTTCATTTTATGGACCTTTATTCCGCCTTCAACACTGTCGCAATATCAGCAGTTGATTATGCATTTAACTGCCACTCCTATTACGCATTGGCAGTTATTCAGTTATTCAGCTGTTATTGCTGCTTCAACTATTCGTACAGGTTTGTAGCTATTACTGTTATTGCTATTAATATGTAATGATATCTGGGTATTTCTTTGACTAGATTATAGTAATGAGGTCAATAAGTACTATACTTTAAAATGCAATAGTTTACCATTACTGTCACTACTATTATTTCTATTACTACTGCTGGTACTACCTACTCCTGCTGCTAGTACTAACTACTACTAGTATGTATGCTACTACTAGTACTACCACTATGACTAGTACTGCTGCTACTATTACTGCTACTTCTACGACTATTGCTATTGTTGCCATTATTACTTCTGCTACTACTACTAGCACCATTAGTATGCTGCTACTTCAACTACTGCGAATGCTATTGTCGCAACTCTTCAACCTAATTAACACACACTATTTTTCTGACAGCTTTTCCATCACCTGGTCCGTCAAGCAATTGCAAAAGGAAAACAAATTGCTAAATGATAAGATAAGAAAAAGAAAATGTTCACAGCACCTCCGCCATGCACATACAGACAAAGAGAGAACTTCTGCTATTGCAGGTATTGCAGCTACTACTACTACTACTATTACTGCTACTATTACTACTACTACTACTACCGCTACTACTACTACTATTACTAATACTACTATTACTACTGCTACTATTACTGTTACTACTACCACTACTACTACTACTACTATTACTAGTACCACTGCTACTATTTTTATTACCACAACTACTACTATTACTTCTACTAATACCACTATTACTACTATTACAACTGCTACCACTACTACTACTATTACTATTAGCACTACCACAACTACCGCTAACAACAAAATTAACTAACACTAAAAAGGGATACAAAAACAAACTATAATAAATAAGAATATATTAAAATTAAAATAAAAAGGGATACAAAAAACAAACTATAATGAATAATAATAAATCAAAATTAAAACAAAAAAGCATACGAAAAACAAACTATAATAAACAATAATAACTAACACTGAAACAAAACGGAATACAAAAAACGGACAAACCCAGCTAACCTAACAAGAGCCACTGGAAACGAACGCAAAGCCAAAAGGTCGGTCGCCATCCACTTTACCTTCACAGTTGAGTCGTCCGAATGATTTTGACATAAGAGCGATGACGAAGGGAAATAAAAAGATAATCTGGATGACGGATGAGGGTTGCCAGAATCGCAACTTCGCCTAATTAAACATGAGAGATGGAAGGCAAAGAAAGAAAAAAAGAGAAAGATTTGGAGTAAATGGTCTGATTTTTTAAGAGTATTGGTGTGTGAGGTTGTTATAGATGTGGGTGATTTGTTTGCTTGTTTGTGTTTATTGTGTTTGTGTTTATTTGGTTATCTGTTCATGGCAAAGGGTACATACACAAACACATTAGTGTTTAGAGGCAGAATACGTAAAAAAAAATATATATATATATACCAAACAACACACACACATACACACACACTTACACTCACACTCCAACTCACACACACACACACATGTATATATATATGTGTGTGTGTGTGTGTGTGTGTAAATACAAATATGGATGTATATATATATATATATATATATATATATATATATATATATATATATATTACACACACACACACACACACACACACACACACACACACACACACACACACACACATATATATATATATATATATATA
>NC_091573.1:9478655-9486155 GCF_042767895.1 Penaeus vannamei | reverse complement strand
GAAAACGGGCTCCGGGGATGAGAAAGAAAACGTGACTGATTCAGTTCCTTTTTATTTTATTCTTTTACGTGTTTGATTGGATATATTATTTATTATTAGTTATTATTATCCTCCCTTAATAAAACACGAACCATATCATACGATGAGAATTACCGAGTGATATTCTTTTAACCGAATTCCACCATCTTTTCTAAAAGGACAGTTTTACAGATACCATTCTAGTTATTTTATCTTTTATTTACCACTCTTTAATACAATATTTTTAAAAACAATTGATAATCCTCTACCAAAAGAGAAACACCCTCAGTATACATATATTCCCACGAAATTGGCAAAGAGAGAAAGTGGAAAGAGCACTTGGCTAAGAGGTCCTGTGGTCATGTTAACGAGAGAGAACCAGCGAGCCCCGGGATAACCCCTCTGTAAATAAAGATAAGTTTATTCGTGGGGTGTTATTGATGAAATTTTGGGAGAGAAGATTTGGGGCCTTTTAAATTAAGGTGAGTAATGGAGATCGGTTCTTCTTTGGTTATTGTTTAAGAACTTTTTTGAAATGCTTGTTTTATTTCACCATTTTGTTTCTTTGTTGTTGCTTTTTTTAGATTTGTTTCTTTCTTGTTGCTTTTTTTAGATTTGTTTCTCTGTTTTATTGGTTTCATTTCTTTGTGTTTTACTTATGGTTTTATTGATTTGAGTTCTATTTTTTCCATTTCCATGTGTCCTCTTTTAACTGTTTGAATAAATGATTTAAGTATGATTCCCCAAAATACTGTAATGTAAAATAAACTCATAAGGACTGTAAAGGGAAATGAACTGAAAGTTATATAAGATAGCAATACTACATCTCTTATCACCGTCGAATATACCCCACGCATACATCTCTCCGACTTAAATACTCGCATACCAGTCTCTTACACTCTCGCACAGCACACATACACTCATACACACATACATGCACTTTATGCGTTATCCCTCCGTTCCTCGCACTCTTCTCCACGCTGTCATCATCCTTCACACATAAACACTACACGTTCCCATGCGTTAATTGAACGGGTGGTGGCAGCGATTTCTCTAAAGCACTTTTTTACGAGAAGGAATTGTATGCAGGTTGCTACACCCTCCTCCCTCCCCCCTGCCCTCGTGTCAGGATATCGCGTGTCAGTCAATCATGCGTGAATTATATAATCATGCAATCTGCATTTTGATTATTCAGTGGGTCCTCAGCAGCCAGCGAGGTCGTGTCATTCTTGTGATACCGTTCAGATTTACTGGAAGTTTCGGGGTGGGATAAAAAAGTTTATCGGCTGTACATTCTTTGTGATATTTATGTTTATTTTTATGAAGCCGTGAGTGTGTGAGTGATTAGTAATGACTATCGTTATTATCATTACCTTTACTGTCATTAACGTTATCATAATCAGTGTTATCATAGTTATCACCTGTGATCATTACCATCATTATTGCCGTTATTTTTATAATCACCTTTGACTATTTCAATTAAAAATTCATATACATAATTCCATGAAGGCAAAAAAAAAACAAAAAAAAAAAAATCTACTCTCAAACACTGATTTATTTATTTATTTTTTATCACCACCGACGTGCCCACAGATGATGTGTTGTCACGTCTACGAAGCGACGTTGTTGGCAGTCTTGGTGGTGTTGGCAGGAACAGAGACGGAGAAGGCCCTGCACCACCGACCCGTGTGCTATCCTAGTATTCCACGCGTCATCACCAAATATAAACAGGTTTTTATATTTTCGTTTGTTTTTCTATTATATACCTATACATATGTGATGGTGTTTCATATCTATCATACGGGTAAAACGGGGATATAAGAGTAATGTGTGTGCGAATGAATGTGTGTGTGTTTGTGTTTATTATTATTATTATCTTATCTTTCATTATCATCATTGTTATTATTTTTTGTATGTATGCATATGTATCTATTACTCTTTCAGTCCATATGTTTCTATATCAACCATTGATCTAGCTAGTCTATGGATATATCTATCTAATTCTCTAAATGTCCATTTGTACATCTCTCTCTATCCATCTATCTATCTATCTATCTATCTATCTGTCTGTCTGTCTATCTATCTAATTCTCTAAATGTCCATTTGTACATCTCTCTCTATCCATCTATCTATCTATCTATCTATCGAGAGAGAGGGAGATGGAGAGAGAGAGACAGAGAGCGAGAGAGAGAGAGAGAGAGAGAGAGAGAGAGAGAGAGAGAGAGAGAGAGAGAGAGAGAGAGAGAGAGAGAGAGAGAGAGAGAGAGAGAGAGAGAGAGAGAGAGAGAGAGAGAGAGAGAGAGAGAGAGAGAGAGAGAGAGAGATAGAGAGAGAGAGAGAGAGAGAGAGAGAGAGAGAGAGAGAGAGAGAGCGAGCGAGAGCGAGCGAGCGAGAGAAAGAGAGAGAGAGCGAGAGCGAGAGCGAGAGAGCGAGAGAGCGAGAGAGCGAGAGAGAGAGAATACATCTCACTAGCTGTAAACTTTATATATCTATCTGTCTGTATTATATGTCTATTTGATTATCTTTCTGTTCACCTGTCTCATGATATTACTTATCTGTCTAAATATATTCACAATATAAGTACTAGTATATATCTTTACGTTATATATTATTTTTCTCTCTAACACTATTTGCGTGAATTGCAGCATGTGCGATTACACATATTTTGAAATTGAATTTAGCGTTGTTTTTCAGACCGAGAAATTATGCAGCATGTATATTGCGATTATTTTTTTGATATTCATGAATATGTAAATTATCTTAATGCGTTCATGACATCATTTAATTGGCTTTGAAGTGTCATGTTTTCTGGGTCAACCAGTGACGTCACGTTTTATGTGTCAGTGAGAATGATAAAAAAATAATAATAAAACAGAAAGAATGAAGTCATTTCTGTATAATTCGCAGTGGATAAATAATTGATGATACATGTTACGAAGGAGAAGGATACAAGGAAGATAAAAACAAATGGAAGGAAATAACGACGAAGAAAAAGAACGGAATCAGTTTTCCATAATCTGAAAAAAGATCGAACAACACTCTCTCAAAATGAACAAACAAATGAACACATAAACCCAAACGAAAAATGAATAAACAAAAACCGAAATAATCCTCTATTTTTCACGTTTTTTTTCAGGTCCCCGTCTACAGCACAGTGTACCGGGAGGGTGTTCCGTCAACCCTGTTCCACACCCACTACCACACCCAGTACCACACCGTGTACCAAACCGTACCAGAATACATCACCGAAACCATCTACAAGAGCCAAGTGAGCTACGTTACCAATACCCAGGCCACCGGTACTCATACCACTCATACCGTTTACGTCACCACGACCAAAAACCAGCCTCACTTCGTTACCAGGACCCAGTATGTCCCCAGTACGGTGTATCAGCCTTCTTACGTCACTGAGACAATTTACGATACCAGCTTTGAGACTCGGACGGTTACCAGTACGTCTTTTCGAGTTACTTTTTCGACTGAGATTGAGTATGAGACGAGGTATGTTACCAGTACGGAATACCGGCCCAGTTTTATCATTCAGACTTTGTACCGGACTAGTACTTTTTACCGAACGGAATATAGTACCAAATATATCACCAATACCCAGCACCACACGGTATTTGATACAACGACGCGGTTTCAGCCTACCTACGTGACAACAACGCAGTTTAGCGTAACGACGCAATTTAAGCCTAGTTTTATTACGGAGACGGAGTACCAGACGGAGTACCAGACAACCACGCAGTTCAGGCCGTCTTTCATAACCCAGACAGAGTATAGTACCATCTTCCGAACCACAACGCAAAGTCATACCACACAGATAACCCAAACCGAGACACAGTTCAACACCCGGACGGAATACCAGACCAGGTACCATACCAACTACGTCACCACGACCGAGTTCCACACCCACTACCAGACAGATACCGTCACCACCACACGACACGACACGAGAAGCACAACACATACTTTGCACCACACTCACTACGCCACCGTGACTGTCGAAGTCCCAACCTACATGACGGACACCATCTTCACCACACAAACCCGCTACATACACTCATACACCACCGCCACGCAGGACTACACACAATACCTCACCATAACTAAGTTTGCCCTGCCGGAATATGCCACAGTCACCATGACAGAATACGTGACAAGGACTAAGTATGGACACAAACACAAGACGGTGAACAGTACTATTTTCGTGACAGTGACAGTGACTAAGGATCACCATAAGCACCATGATTACTATGATTCACATATACGTCCTTCTCCTTATAGTTACTAAGATAGTGATGAAGTGGAAATGTGATGAGATAATTTACAGTAGGGGATGTTTTGGAAACATGTTGAAGACGTGTTGAACACGTGTTGGAAACGTGTTGAAAACCTGTTGAAAACCTGTTGGAAACGTGTTGGAAGTGAGGATCATTATTTGTTGCTGTGTTTCGTATCATCATCTTATTTCATTTATTTTAATCATAAACATTATCACGAGCTTTATCGATAGAATTATTCCTTTATCGTTATTATTATTAGTAGTAAGAGTAAAAATAGTACTGGAGTGGTCTTCATGAACATCCTCATTACCATTTTAAGTACTATTATTACTATTGTTATTGTTATCATTATTATCATTAATATGATTATTATTATTATCTTTATTGTTAATATCGTTGTAATTATCATTATTATTGTTTTATTATTATCATTATTAGTAGTAGTAGCAGAATCGTTATTTTTATTATCATTATTATTATTGTTTTTATCATTATCATTATCATTATTATCATTATCATCATCATCATTAGCATTATTATCACTACTACTATCATTACCATTATACTGATTTTCACATTATTAACACTGCTACTGTCACTATCATTACAATCATTTTATCGTGATTATGATTATGATTTTTTTATTGTTACTACTTTTATCACCATCATTACCATTACCATTATCTTTATCATAATCATCATCCTTAGCTATTCATCACGATAATAATGATAGTCTCACCATTATATTACGTTCACCATTTCACTATTAACATTATCATCATTACAATCAACAAAATAATGAATTTCCTCACCAATACTGCTACTACTACTATCATTATCATCATAATTTTCATGAAAATTGAAGTCACAAGTATCTATTATTCATCTGTATGCTTGTCATTATATCAACCTTGTTCACATGATCATTGTTGTCATCATCATCATTACCGTCATCACCATTAATGTCATGATTACAATTATGATTACTATACATGTTGTGATAATCATATTCATTATTGTCATATTTAGGTCATTACTAAAAATATTACTTATTATTTGTCAATACTAATGTGTTGATATTGCGATCTCCTCAGTCATTGTGATATATATCATATAATGTCAGTTATAGCAGCATAAGCTATCAGAAACACGTTTATGCACACACACACACACACGTACGCGCGCACGCACAAATATATATATATATATATATATATATATATATATATTTATTTATTTATATGTATATATATATGTGTGTGTGTGTGTGTGTGTGTGTGTGTGTGTGTGTGTGTGTGTGTGTGTGTGTGTGTGTGTGTGTGTGTGTGTGATACATATATATGTACATGTATGTATACATACATACATACATACATACATACATACATACATACATACATACATACATACATATATATATATATATATATATATATATATATATATATATATATATATATATATATATATATATAATTCACACACACACACACACACACACACACACACACACACACACACACACACACACACACACACACACATATATATATATATATATATATATATATATATATATATATATATATATATATATATATATATATATATATATATATATATATACATGTATATACACACACGCACACACACACACACACTTACACAAAAACACACACACACACACACACACACACACACACACACACACACACTCACAAATATATATATATATATATATATATACACATGTATATATATAAATATATATATATATATATATATAAATTTATATATAAATATATATATATATATATATATATATATATATATATATATATATATTTATATATAAATTTATATATATATTTATATGTATATTTATATATATATATATATATAAATTCGGTTTGGATAGGTTTATTTATGGCTTTTATTTGTAAATATTTGTATATAGTTGATCAAAATAAATAAGACAAAGTTCTGTATTGTGTACATTCATTTGTGGTTATTCTTAAATATCTTGGTTATTCATTATGTGTGGTTACATATATATATATATATATATATATATATATATATATATATATATATATATATATATATACATACATATATATGTATATATATATGTATATATATATATATATATATATATATATATATATATATATATATATATATATATATATATATATATATATATATATATAATATTAAGTTGTATATTTAAATCTCTATATATATGTATAAATGTGCATGTATATATAATATATAAGTGTGTGTATGTGTGTGTGTGTTTGTAGATGTATACACACACATTCAAACACATATGTATATATCTCTTTGTTCATCTATATATATACATTTGTGTGTGTATATGTATAGATATATGTCATATATCTATATTTTTATATATACATATACTTACATGTTTTTTTTTTTTTATAAGGAAAACAATAGAAGAAAAAAAGAAGAAGCGACTCATAAAGAAAAAAGAAACAAAAAAGGAAAACAAGAAAAGCAAAAAAAGAAAGAAAAAAAGAAGAAAGAAAAATAAAAACGGGAAAAATACGAAGGAAAAAAGAGAAAGAAAGAAAAAAACAACAACATTTATCTACGCTTTAACCCCCCAAATAAGTATATTTATTGAACATTTCTGCAATGACACGTGCTCAGACTTTCCCTCGTTATTCGATAATATCACAAACGTTCCTCAATATTACCAGCATCCGTTCCCGTTCTGCTATGACGTAATCCGCGTGAATCCACTTGAATCCGAGTGAATGCGGTTAACCTTTTTTATTGGCGGCAATGACCTAAAAGGGGCGTTCGCATATCGTTTACACCGGATTTACAAGGATTCACGACAGATTAATGTATCTATGAGTGTTTTACTATTTGGAAAAATCGTGCTGGGTGGAGGGGGGGGTGATAATGTGTGCGTACGTGTGAGTTTGTTTTGAAGTGTGCGTGCGTTCGTGGATGCGCCTGTGTGTTTATATTAGTATGATAAGAGAGAGAGAGAGAGAGAGAGAGAGAGAGAGAGAGAGTGAGAGAGAGAGAGAGAGAGAGAGAGAGAGAGAGAGAGAGAGAGAGAGAGAGAGGAGAGGGAGAGAGAGAGGGGAGATAGAAAAAGAACCATAAAGAGTGAGAGAAGGGGTGAGCCAGACAGACAGAGGGAAAGAGAGAGAGA
>NC_091573.1:9471155-9473655 GCF_042767895.1 Penaeus vannamei | reverse complement strand
GACTCAGCAAAGTCGTGCGTCGAATGATAGCAAGTGAAGCAGAGAAGTCGACGGGTCGTGTAAGTTATTGCAGAGCCTTGCAACACTTGTCACATCTTTAATGGACGAAAGTATAGTTGCAACGAGATATATACCATGTTGAGTCGGTCGTTAATCTTAATAGTAATAATTATAGTGAGACGACGATGATAAAATAACAATGGTGATTATGTGACAGAATATAATGACTAGGATACAGTATATTAAGATTATGATAATGATGATAATTATAGTAATAGTAATGACTGTGTTGATGGCGATTATAATGAAATCATTGGTGGTAATAATCATGATAATAGCGAAAATGTGATAATGATAATGAAAATAGTAACAAAAATAAAACGGACAGCAAAAATGAAATAATGACATCAGTATTGACAATAATCATAACAATAGCGATAATAATGATGATGATAATGATAATGATATCATTGTGTGTAATAATGACTGTATCAGTTAATGTAATCATAATGATGGTATTAGGTATAATGATAACGACATTATTGAGTGCAATAGTAATTATGTTACTGAGTGTAATAATAAAGATATTACTGAGTGAAAATTATTGCACAATAATAGAATTCATAATGCAACACCAACAACAACATTGATAGTAATGATATGATATCAATCATAACAATAATAAATATCATGATAATGATGATAAGGATAATAGCAATGGTAATGATAATAATAATGATAATACTAATGATAATAACGATGATGATAATGATAATAATAATAATAAAGATAATAATGATAATAACGATAGTAATATATATGATAATGATATCAATGGTAATCATAATAGCAAAAATAGTAATGAAAATGATAAATGAATATGACAATTATGATCATGATGTTAACAATGATAATGATGAATTGGCTGATGATAATGATTGTAATAATGATAATAATAATGATAATGATAACAATGATAACAATGACAATAATATCAATGATAATATTAATAAAAATGATGATAATATTGTTAATAGTAATAATGATGATAATAATGATAATGACAATAATGATAATAGCATTGATTACAACAACAAAAACAATAATAATAAGATAAATGATAATAATGATAGCAATATTGACAATACTAATATTAATTATAATAAGAGCAATAATGAAAATAGTAGAAATGAGAATAATGATGATAATGGTGATGATAGTAATAGTAATGATAATAACAATAATACTAGTAACAGTTCTGATGATAATGGTTAAAGTGATAATGATGATAATGACAACAATAATAATGATGATAATGATAACAACAATGATGATAATAGTATGAGAATACCAATATCTTTCGTAGAAGTAACGTTGAAAATAGTAATGATAATGATAATGATGACGATGATAATAATAATGATAATGATAATGATGACGATGATAATAATAATGATAATGATGATAATGATAATTATAACGATAATAATAATAATAATGATAATGATAATAATGATTGTAAAAATAATATTAATAATGATAATGATAATAATGATGATAATAATAATAATAATGATAATGAAAATAAGGATAATAATGATAATGATAATAACAATAATGATGATAATGATAATAATATTAATAATGATAATAATATTAATAATGATAATAATTATGTCAATAATGATAATAATGATAACAATAATAATAATGATAATAATAATAATGACAATAGTGATAATAACAACAATAATAATAGTAATAATAGCAATAGTAATAATAACAACAATAATAAGGATAATAGTAATAATAACAATAATAATAATAATGATAATCAGGATAATAAAAGCAATGATAATGATAACAATGACACTAACAACAACAAAAATGATAACAATAGAAACAACAAAAAGAATAATGGTAATGATAATGATAATAATAATAATGATAATAATGATAATAATAATAACAATGATAATAACAACAATGATAATGATAATAATGATGATAATGGTAATAATGATAATGATAACTATTGCGATGAAATGATGATAACAATGATAATGATAACGATAATTACAATAACGGCACTAGTTCGTTATATAATTCTTTCAAGTTTCTCCTTCACGTCAATTTCGTTACGTGATCACTTGCTCTTTTGCCTTGGAGATCCAGGAGATTCCGTTATGCAAGAAATGACAGTCATTTTTCTTCGTAGACTGTCGAGTACTTTCGAAAAATCATGTGAGATCCTCAATGGCATTTCTTCACGGCAGATCCATTTTTTTTTTATTTATTTTTTATTTTTTTGTCTTTTAAATTTTGGGGTAAAGTGAGATTGGTGTGGGTTGTTTAGAGTATTTGTGAGACTGTTTTTCATCTTGAAATAGATTCTTTTCTCATTCTCTTTCTCTGTCTGGCTGTTTGACCCTGTTTCTGCCTCTCTCTCTCTCTCTCTCTCTCTCTTTCTTTCTCTCTCTCTCTCTCACTGTCTCTGTCT
>NC_091573.1:9431155-9443655 GCF_042767895.1 Penaeus vannamei | reverse complement strand
ATCTCCCTTCCCTTCTCCCACCCCCCCTCCCTCCTTCCCATCTCCCTTCCCTCCCTCCTTCCCGTCTCCCGACCCCCCCTCCCTCCTTCCCATCTCCCTTCCCTCCCTACCCTTCACACACCGACCCAAAGCACGCACAAGACCCCCCTAAGGCTCTGGCATACCTGAGTGTCATGCTAGTTAATAGCAGTCCTTTACCCGATCGACGCTGGGTAGTGGGGGTCGAGGAGGGAAATAGCTTGACATTTCTAAATTGTGTAATGCGGGAGTTGTGGAGTGCGGGAGCGGTGTGTAATACCGGGGTTGTGGATATGTAATGGATTTGTAATGGATATGGTAAGGGAGGGGGGGGGTGGAGTGTTTGGGGGTGAGAGGGAGGGGGGGGAGAGGGAGGGAGGGTACTGAGGTTTGTGTACAAGTGTTATACATATACATGGCCTCGGCTAGCTTAATGGGTTGAGGGAGTTATGTGTATCAAAGTGGGTATGTGGGTTTTAAAAGAGGTGTACATTGTTATTAGGTGAAGGCGCTTATTTGTAATTATACAGATATAAATAAATCCGTATACTTACGCACACACGCAGCTCTCTCTCTCTCTCTCTCTGTCTCTGTCTCTGTCTGTCTGTCTGTCTCTCTCTCTCTCTCTCTCTCTCTCTCTCTCTCTCTCTCTCTGTCTCTGTCTCTCTCTCTCTCTCTCTCTCTCTCTCTCTCTCTCTCTCTCTCTCTCTCTCTCTCTCCCGCTCTTTCTCTCTCTCTATCTCACTCTCACTTCCCCTTTTCTCTCCCACACCATTGCTCTCTCTCTTACGCACACTCATACTCACTTTCTCTCTTTCAAACACATATATCAAAACACTAACATAAATGCGCGAAAGTATATACCCACGAAATGACAAACCACTCGAGAACCAAAACATCAGATATTCCCGCAAACTTTCGCCAAAAGTGTGCACGAAATCACGGGAGTAAGTGAGACTGTAGATTCCTCTTTCGTTCCCTGGTTTAAGATTCGTTAAAGGTGAATACATATAACTTTATATTAAAAGGAAGATTAAAAAAAAAGAAAAAAATTAAGGAAATAATGGTACCACACGATAAGTAAGGACGTAAAGATGAATATACGATAAAAAGCAATAACAAAAACAATTATGATAATTATAAAAATTATAGATTATGAAAAACAGCAGCTATAAAAGCAACACATTAATAAAACCGATGAAAGAAGGAAAATATGTACAGCAATAACAAAAACAATAATGATAACAATGACAATAAAAACAACGATGACAAATGTAACAACAATAGCAATAAAAACAATGTATTAAGAAAATCGATGAAAGAAGGAAAATATGTATCCAGAGCAGGAAAGGAATATTAGGTGATTAGTTAAATACAACTAATTACACCGTAAATATGAAGAGATTAGGGTAAAAAGGTATCAACAGAATTAGGGAAAAGAAAGGCATAAATGCTTTCTCCTTCTCTCTCTTTTTCTCTGTCTCTCTCACTCTCTCTCTCTCTTTCTTTCCTTGCCCACCTGTTTGTCTGCCTGTAACCCCCCCCCACTCTCTCCCTCTCCCTCTCCCTCCCTTCCTCTCTCCCTCTTCCTCCCTGCCCTTCCTCTCTCCTTCTCCCCCTCTCCCCCTCCCTCTCCCTCTCCCCCATCCCAATCCCTCTCTAATCCCAACTAATTCCTCAGGAACTAACCTTGCTCTGCCACCAAACAAGGTCACAGGGTATAGACATGTAACCTCGCCCAAAATCACCCTTTTGTTATTCGTAAACTGGTTGACCTCATCTGTCACAGCACACTTCCGTTCTGGACTTGGCCTAAGTCCGTGTTCAACCGGTCATTAGTCTGTATTACCAGAGTGGTTATCTTTAAGCCTTTCGCCGTGGATTCAGTATGTTTCATTTGGTGGGTGGAGTGCGTATATATAAAAAAAAAGATCTTTAAAGTTGATCGTCATATATCTTACTCTGTTTCATTATGATTATTATTGTTATTATTATTACTCCAAGGATGGTTATGTTCTTGGTCGCGTTGGTTAATCAGTTTGTTAGTTAGTTAGTTAGTTAGTTAGTTAGTTAGTTAGTTAGTTAGTTAGTTAGTTAGTTAGTTAGTTAGTCAGTTTGTTAGTTAGTTTGTTAATTAGTTTGTTTGTTAGTTAGTTTTTTTGTTAGTTAGTTAGTTAGTTTGTTTGTTCGTTTTGCATAACCCAAGACGTTAGATTTTAGCTCATGATCCGGATACAGGAATTTCTTAAAGGGTTGTATCATTATTACCTTTATCACCTCCTCTAAGGCGGTTATTTCTTAAAGGGTTGTATTATTATTACCTTTATCACCTCCGCTAATTAGGGTGGTCATGTTTACGGACGTCACCAATGCACCAATGAGAAAGAGGCGATTTTAATGTAATTCTTCAGGAGTATTTTATTGCATCAGTGATCCAATTGCCTTGGCGGAGGTATGCGGTCTCTGAGAGGTTGTTATTATTATCATTTTTATCATTATCGTTGTTATTGTTACTATTATTATCGTTATTATTATCGTTATTGTTATTATCATCATTATTATCATTATCATTAAAATTATCATTATTATCATTGTTACTACTATTTTTATCATTATTAGTATTGTTGTTATCATTATTATTATCATCATCATTCTTATTACTATTATCATTTCTATTCTCATCATTATTACCATTATTATCATCATAATCATTATTTTTATTATTTTTATCATTATCAATTTTATTATCATTATTATTATTATTGTTATTATAATCATTCTCATTCTCATTCTCATTCTCATTATTTTTACTACTATCATAATTAGTCATTATCATTATTATCATTATTATTGTTATTATTGTTATCACTATTGTTATTATTATTATCATTATCATTATTATTATTATTATTATTATTATCATTATTATTATTATTATTATTATTATTATCATTATCATTATCATTACTATTATTATCATCATCACTATTATCATTATTATCATTATTATTATTATTATTATTATCATTATTATTATTATTATAAATTATTTTTATCATCATCATCACTATTACTATTATCATTATTATTATCATTATTATCATTATTATTATTATTATTATTATTATTATTATTGTTATTATTGTTATCGTTATTATCATCATTTTTATTATTATCATTGTTATCATCTTCATCATCATTATTATTAATATCAATGTTGCTATCACAACAATCATTTATATTATACTATGATTTTAATTGTTTTTATCATTTTTATTATTGTTATTACTATGCTAATCAACTATTTTTTTGTTTCAATTACTTTATTGTATTTTCATAATTATTATTGATTCTCTTGTTTCATTTTTTCTTCTATCATTGTTACATCTTTTTTATCCTTTTTATTAAGTGTTTTTATCATCATTTATTTTGGATCATATTCATTTTTTAAAATCTGTCTTTCTTATCACTGTTGATTTACTTATTTATTTTTGTTTATTGTGTGTGTTTTTGATACTGATTTATTTGTCTAGTTGTTTGTTGGTGTTGCAGTAGGTCTTATACAACTTGTGGTATAATTTTATACGTTTTATTACGACATAATATTTTGACATAATCGAGCTATTGGAGAACGGAATGTTCTTATTCGATCGAGGCAGAGAATAACATGAACAAAAATGCAAAAAAAAAAAAATAATAATAAAAAATAAGAATAAGAATAAGAATAAGAATAAGAATAAGAAACAAACAAGAAAAAAAAACACAAAATGATAAATGATAATATGTCATGAAAATGCTAAGTACAACATTGGTAAATAATGAAAATAATAGTAATGAAAAGTACAACAAAAACAATAATAACAATTTTAATGAGAATTCCAACAATGATATGAATACAGTAACAACAGTAACAATAACAACAACAACAACGACAACAACAACAACGACAACAACAACAACGACAACAACAACAACAACAACAACAACAACAACAACAACAACAACAACAACAACAACAACAACAACGACAACAACAACAACAATAACAACAACAGCAACCACAACAACAACAACAATAACAACAACAAAAACAACAACAGCAAAAAATACCCAAATAAACACTGAGATTTGGTATGTACAAACAAACATACATTTTTCTTCGTATATAGTTCATGAAAAAACAAAAATAGATGAATAAACGGATATATAATAGATACGTTATAATAAGAATGTAAGTTATTAGAGTATGAATAAACAATTTAATAAACAAAAACACGAAAAATACAAAAAAAAATAAGTTTGTAGAGCAAGTTATGAATATAAGTAACGTTCATGATGAAATACACAGCTAAAATTATGCAGGCGCTAATGTACACAACACTGACCTATATAAAATGACACGTGACATATTGCTGTTAATCTTTCAACATTAAACCGATAAGTCTTCATGAAAAAATGCAGCTCCTTCGTGTATGTCTAAACAAATAATTACACAAACACAGAGAAAATTCCCTTTCTGTATGTTTTGTGTTTGTGGTTGTTAGTTACGCAGATATGCTTATCAATTAAAAGGCGAGTTGTGGTGGTATTTAATTCGTTCAATGTGCGAGGCTATAAAGGTGGAAAGAGAGGAAATGAATTAATAGAAATATATACTTATATCATCATTATTATCATTAATGTTATAATTATTATCATTATCATTAAAATCATCATTATTACCATTATCATTAGAATTATTATTATTATCATTATCATTAGAATTATCATTATTTTCATTGTTACTATTATTATTATCATTCGTAATAGTATTGTTGTTATCATTATTATTATCATTATCATTCTTATTACTAATATAATTTTTATTTTCATCATTATTACCATTATTATCATCATAATCAAGTGAGGAAATGAATTAATAGAAATATAGGCAAAATCATAGCGTGACTTATATGCACACATTCATAATATATATATGCCTATGTATACACATAACCACTCATGCACAAACACTCACACAATCACACACACTCAAAGTCAAAAACACACACACACTCACTCAGACACATACACAGACATCCACCCATCCCGCCCCCCTAGACGTCTCCCCTCCCCACTCCCCCCACATAATGCACACACACACACACACACACACACACACACATACACTCAAACCCACACACACCCACACACACACACACACACACACACACACGCACACACACAAACATACACCCACACACACACACACAAACACACCCAAAACCACACACACACGCAAACACACACACTTACACGTACACACACACACACACACACACACACACACACACACACACACACACACACACACACGCGCACACACACACATACACACACATACACCCAAACCCACACACACACACACACACACACCCAAACCCACACACACACACACACAAACACACACACACACACACACACACACACACACACACACACACACCCAAACCCACACACACACACCACACACACACACACGCACACACACACATACACCCAAACCCACACACACATACACCCCACACACACACACACACACACATACACCCCCCCCCACACACACACAGAGCCAACCCTTTCGTCTGCAAAGATCTGTCTAATCACTCAACACGGTTACACATCGTAGCAGGTAACAGGCAGCACTTCACTCCTACGACCGGTATAAAAGCGAAAGACATTCCAATTCTAAGTCAGTCTCCCCTCAAGAAAGCTGAAAGACGGACGACCTCGCAAGGTAAGTGCGGGGGAAAGAATTCGGTTAATTCACACTTTCTCTTATAATTTTCTTTTATTATTGGTTCTTCCCTCTCTTCTTCGTCTCTTTCTTGATCTATTTTTTTTAATTTTTTTTATTTTGTTGGTTGGTTTCTCGTTTTCTATGCTTGTTTTGCTGTTTTTCCCGTTTTCTTTTTTATGTCCCTTCTCACTTTCTTTCGTATCTTCCCTACTTCTCTTTCTTTTATTCTCTCCCTTTCCCTCCTCCTCTCTTTTTTTCCCCTGGAATCTTTCTATACTTTGCATTCTTACATTTCCTCTTGCCTCTCTTCTTTCCTTCTTTCACTTTCTCCATACACCCTTTCACTATCGCTTTCTTTTGTTTATCTTTCTCGCTTTCTTCGCCTCGTTCCCTTTGCTTTTCCTTGCTTCTTTTGTCCTTTTCTCTCCTACTTCTCCCTTATCTCTTCTTTCTCTCTTTCTCCCCGCTTTTCTTATGCCCCTCCCCTTTCTTCACATTCCTTTCTAACACTTTCTCATCATCTCTCCTTGAACTACACGCCTTTCGAAACTTTCTCTCCTTCCCTTTCTTCGTTATCTTTCTCTTCCTATTCCCCCTTTTCACTCTATTTTCACATATTTTTCGTCTTCTTCTTCTGACCCTTCCCCCTACCCCCTCTCCTTCCTCTCCCAACCCACTCCCTTCCCTCCCTCTCCCCTCCCTCGCTTCCCACTCCCCCCTCCCCCCCCTCCCCCCCCCGTCCCTGTTATCGAAAGCGTGACCGAGAAAAAAAAAAATCTTAAGGATGATCTTTTAATTATTCAAGCGCTTACCTTTTTTTTTTTTTCTTTTCTTTTCTTTTCTTTTCCCTATATTCTACTTTCATTTTTTCTCATTCTAGTATTGTTATCTCTCAGTTCATTCATCCGTTCATTCGTTCATTCTCGGAGAAAGTTCGCCGACGAGGTACCCCTTTTATTCGCAAAAAAGAACAGAAAAAAGAAAAAGTAGGGCAGATTTTCATTATTCAGTATTAATTAACTAATCAGCACCTGTCGCTTTCAGTATATGCAAAGTTTTTATTCTTTATTTTATTATTATCTTTTTTATTATTTTTTGTTATCAAAATTTGCTGTGAATTATTCTCTTGTTTGTTTTTCATTTGCGTCCTTTTTCATAGTTTCATTATCTTTTTTCTTCTCTATCTATTTATCTATCTATCTTTCTATCTATCTACCTTTCCATCTATCTATCCATCTACATGCCTATCTATCTATCAATCCATCTACATGCCTATCTATCTATCTATATACCTACCTACCTACCCATCTATCTATCTGTCTACATGTCAATCTATCTATCTATTCATCTATCTATCTATTTATCTATCTATCTATCTATCTATCTATCTATCTATCTATCTATCTATCTATCTATCTATCTATCTATCTATTTATTCATTTATCTATCTATCTATCTATCTATCTATCTATCTATCTATCTATCTATCTATCTATCTATCTATCTATCTATCTATCTATCTATCTATCTATCTACTTACCTATCTATCTATCTATCTGTCTACCTACATACCTATCTATCTATACATACATAAATAAACATTCGTGGATAGATAACAAATATAAACAAAACAAATAAAAATGATTTCTTTGCCCATGACCTGAACATCAAAATCTCACCGTAAAAAAAAAAAAAAAAAAAAAAAAAAAAAAAAAAATAATAATAATAATAATAATAATAATAAACAAATTGATAAATAGATGCAGATGAAGCTGACCTCGTCGCTAGTGCTGCTGTTGGCAGTGCTGTCATCGGTGGTGTCAGAGCCGACCTATAAGCGAAGGAGGCAACGGTGCTATCCCAAGATCCAGTATGTGCCTCACTACGAAACGGTTTACCAACAGGTCAGTTATGAGTTATGTGTTGTGTTATGTTCATGAGTTCTGTGTTGTGTTATGTTCATGAGTTATGTGTTGTGTTATGTTCATGAGTTATATGTTGTGTTATTTTCATGAGTTATGTGTTGTGTTATGTTCGTGAGTTATGTGTTGTGTTATATTCATGAGTTATGTGTTGTGTTATGTTCATGAGTTGTGTGTTGTGTTATGTTCATGTTATGTGTTATGTTCATGTTATGTGTTATGTTATATTCATTCGTTATATGTTATGTTATATTCATTCGTTATATGTTATGTCATATTCATTCGTTATATGTTATGTTATATTCATTCGTTATATGTTATGTTATATTCATTCGTTATATATAATCACCTCGCTCCGAGTAAAAACCCAATAATGCGAATTAAGTGCTAAGAAACAGATTTCATTTCAAGTAGACTTTGCAACTGCACAGAATATTGCAAGCTCGTGTGTGTTTGAGTGTAAATGGATGTGCTTGTTAGTATGGATAGGTGGATATGGTAACATTTAGTCGGTTAGTCATAGGATAAAATGGGTAAATGTGTGATATATAGGTATATAAGGAATGTTAATTGCAATATATTTTGTTGATTATATTGATTTCAACTCAACATAGACTATAAAAAGGAAGAGAGAGAGTGAAAATATATATATTTATTATCTATATTTGGTTATGACTATCATTTCTCCGTCGTTAGCTCTCATAATCTGTCTAATAAGACTTTACATCCTCATTATCTATTCATTTATACAGCATCATTATTATTGTATCCATTCTATCTATATATTTCTTTAGATTTTGTTCAGTATGATCGTTTTTCGTTCACCTCCCCAGGTTCTATCTATGTATTTGTTTATCTTTTATTCAATATTATCGTTTTTCGTTCAACTCCTCAGGTTCTGTCTATTAATTTGTTTATCTTTTGTTCAATATTATCGTTTTTCGTTCACCTCCTCAGGTTCTATCTATCTACTTGTTTATCTTTTGTTCAATATCATCGTTTTTCGTTCACCTCCTCAGGTTCTATCTATGTATTTGTTTATCTTTTGTTCAGTATTATCGTTTTTCGTTCATCTCCTCAGGTTCTATCTACTTGTTTATCTTTTGTTTAATATCCTCGTTCAGGTTCCGGTGTACGAGACGATCTACCAGACCCAAGTCGTGCCAACCACGATCTACCAGACACAGTACGTCACCCACTACAACACCCAGCACGTGCCACAGTACATCCCCCAGTACGTCACGGAAACAGTGTACAAGACCGATGTCCAGTACGTCACGGAGACCGAGTACCAGTACCAGACCCAGTACAGTCCCTATTACGTCACCACGACAGCCTACGCCCCTCAGTACATTACCGATACCCAGTACCAGACCCAGTACGTCACCACGGTCCAGTACCAGACCCAGTACAGCACCCAGTACGTTCCCCAGTACGTGACCACGACACAGGTGCAGTACCAGACCCAGTACCAAACGCAGCTGGTACCTCAATACGTCACCGTTACGAAGACAGTGCAGGGGTACCAAACACCGTGCCCAAAGTTACCTTATGATTACTAAAGTTTTTTTTCTGTTCTTATTACTGTATTTAACGTTTTTGTCTGTTATTGTACTTCATTCCACATTCTCATCATAAATTCTCTTGTATTTTCCATTTCGTTTAATTGACCTTATTTCCCCTTCTGATTTAACGAAATGCATTACACTTTATATACAAACGATTTACACTACAATTTTCCCTCAATATCATTCAGAATAGAAAATATTCTCTAAGTACAAAATGGTGGTACAGCAAAATATCGTAGGATAGTACTAATACTGGTAGTAATGTAACAAAAATATAATGATGAGGATAACAGTAAAAATAACAATGAAGATGGTTATGAAAACTATGATAACAGTTATCATGATAATATCATTGATAATGATAAAGGCAATGATAATGATCACAAAATAAAAAAGAGATTAATACTAATGATAAAACATTTAAATAACACGAAATGTGACAGAAAGGATTTTGATGATAAGGATATCAAAATACAGACATAATGATATCTAAATAAAGACAATGATAAACGATAAAGATGATGATGATTACAATGATCTTGATAATTGGGTTGGTGGTGACGGTGATCGGAAATAATGACGATAATGTTAATGATGATGATATGATATTGATGATGATGATAATAGTAACAATGATGACATCAGTGATAGTAATAGCAATAATGATAATAAGGATTATAATGATAATGTTATTGACAATGATAATGATTATAATAGCAGTAATGATAATAATAATAATAATGATGATAATAATAATGATAATAATAATGATGATGATGATAATAATAATAATAATAATAATAATAATAATAATAATAATAATAATAATAATAATGATAATAATAATAATAATAACAATAATGATAATAATAATAAAAATAATGATAATAAAAATGATAATGATAATAATAATAATGATAATAATACTGATAATGATAATGATAAAAATAAGTGTATTGGTAATAATGATAATAATGATGATAGCCTAACAATTATGATAATAACAATAACAACAGTAATAGCGCCGATAAAAGCAATAATGATGATGATTATGATAATGAAAATAATAATGATGATGATAATAATAATAATAATAAGAATAATGATAAAAATAATGATAATAATAATAATAATAATAAAAATAATGATAATAATAATAATAATAATAATAATAATGATAATAATAATAATAATAATAATAATAATGATAATGATAATGATAAAAGTGATATACATAATGATCTTAATTAAGCGTACAAAATACAATCAGAAAGGCAGACCGATAGATGGATACATAGACAAACAGACAGAAAAAACATACAAATAAAAAAAAGACAACATAGACAAACGGATAGATAGGAAGACAGAAAAAAAGCAAATGGACAAACAGACGATCGACAAACAGACAGATACACAGACAGACAGAGGACGTGACAGACAGACAGTAAAGTTAAACAAGAATACACCTTCAGACTTTCGTATATATATATATATATATATATATATATATATATATATATATATATATATATATATATATATATATATATACATATATATATATATATATATATATATATATATATATATATATATATATATATATATATATATATATATATATATATATATATATGTATATATATATATATATATATATATATATATATATATATATATATATATATATATATATATATATATATATATATATATATATATATATATATATATATATATATATATATATATATATATATATATATATATATATATATATATATATATGTATATATATATATATATATATATATATATATATATATATATATATATATATATATATATATATATATATATATATATATATATATATATATATATATAATGCGTTTCCATTTTTGCGCGTTATTTTGTGACCGAATCTTTCAGTGAAGAAAAAGAAAAAAAGAAAAGAAAAGAAGAAAAAAAGTACCACGCTTTGGAAATGGCGGGAGAAAATCACGTGTTGGCAACTCTGACGGTGACCGGAAGAGGGTCATAAGTACGTCATTAAATATCTTAGAGATTCATTATCGGTGGTGTGTGGAGGGGGGGGGGTAATTATGGTGATTATGGTGAAGGTGAATGATGATGAGAGTGGTGAAGGATGGTGGCGGTGATGGTAATGATGATGATGATGATGGTAAATTAATGTTGATAATTAGATGATAAAGTAAATACCTTAATATGTAAATAATCTAATAGATGAATGCTTACATATGTAAATAATTAGATGTAAATGATACCTATATATATAGCTAATTAAATAGATACATAAATACTTAAGTAAATAACTAAATGAATAAATATATGTGTAAATATTTATATCAATAAATGCATACTTACATATGTAAATAATTGAATAAATGAATAAATATCTACTTATTTAGTTAGATAAATAAATGCTTCCATATGTATATATGCTAATGGATATAGAAATATGAGAAAATCTTAATATTATACGAAAATAAGTGAACAAACAAAGAGAAAAACATAATTGAACTAAAATATATGTTATATGTGAACAGATAAATGAACACACAATAAGAAAATAACATGGGAGAATACTTTCACTAAATAACGTTATTGAAGAACAATTGAACAGAATCGATGAACAATTTGATCCAATTGGTGATGTTAACTATGTATACCTTTGGTTTTGTATGTTTGTATGTGTGTATGAAGGTATGAGTGTGATCGTCCGTGACTGTACTGTATGTGTACATGTGTGTTTTTCTCTGTGTAAGTGAGTGTGTGTGTGTGTGTGTGTGTGTGTGTGTGTGTGTGTGTGTGTGTGTGTGTGTGTGTGTGTGTGTGTGTGTGTGTGTGTGTGTGTGTGCGTGTGTGTGTGTGTGAGGATGTGGTCGTTTATGTCTCTACTAATGTGTGTTTGTGTTTTATGTCTGTTTATTATATGTACGTGTGTAGCATATATATGTATGTGTGATCATCTCTGCGTGTGTGCATGTCTATGTATGTGTTTTATGGTTGTTACTGAATGACGTTGTATATAATCTATCCATATCTTAGAATCAGATCGGCAGTTCGATAGATAGATACGATAGATAAATAGACAAAATGATTGACAGATAGACAGACAGACATAAAGACAGACAGATATATATAGACAGACAGACAGATAAACTAATAGACGGACAGACTAGCAGATAT
>NC_091573.1:9418655-9421155 GCF_042767895.1 Penaeus vannamei | reverse complement strand
ATTTTAGTTAATTACTTGCTTGGGCATTTTATTTAATTACTTGCTTTTTCCTGTGATATTAAAACCTACTGGCGAATTACACACCTAATTGCTTTTTGCTTTTGGGTTGTATTTTCTTGCACAGTTTGTTGCAGTGTCATGATAAGGTTGAAAAAAAAAATACTTATCCAAATCTATCTTTGATACGATTGATAAAGAAGGAATTTATTCTTATAGTATATACGTCACTAATTATAACAATTACCTATCAATGCTGTGAAAAAATTATCCACGTGTAATTACATTCGCGACAGAAGTAATAACTTTATTGAAAATTGATGTTGTATTTGAACATCGAAAAATCTGATATCATTTAATAAGTAAAGATGAAACAGATAAACCTTAATAAAGAAGCTTAAAAGTAGTTTGAAATATATCACAGTGACACACACTCAGAAGTAATAACTTTATAGAAAAATGTTTTTGTATATCAACATCAGGGAATCAGATATCATTAAAAAAGGAAAACTGAAACAAATATAAATGAATAAAGAAGCTTAAAATTAGTTTGAAATATATCCTTATCGAAAAAAAATCCTTATAAAAAAACAAACAAACATATTTTTGTATATCAACACCAGGAAATAAACAAGAATCAAAAAGACACTTAAAAGTAGTTTGAAATATATCCTTATCGAAAAAAATATCCTTATAAAAAAACAAACAAACATATTTTTGTATATCAACACCAGGAAATAAACAAGAATCAAAAAGACACTTAAAAGTAGTTTGAAATATATATCAGTTATCACGGTGGCCTAGCAATCATTTCCATTAAAACACCACCTCTATGTCAAGAGATTAATGTCGTTGGCGATTTCATAGTTTGTCATGTGTGCTTCATTAGTTCTCAAGAAAAATTGCTTCCTTCACTTCCCCTTTTCATTCCACTATTGCAGTCACAGGTCAAGGTCTCTATGACTTTTGATTCTCTTTCTCTCTCTCTCTTTCATTCTCTATCTATCCATTTCTCTGTCTCACTCTCATTCTCTATTTACCCGTATATCTTTCTCTTACTTATTCACTATCAATTTCTCTGTCTCTCTCTCATTCTCTATTTAACCAAATATCTTTCTTACTCATTCTATATCTGTCCATTTCTCTCTCTATCTCTCTCATTCCTTATCTATCTATCTCTCTTTCTCATTCTCAATCTATCCATCTCTCTCTATGTATCTATCTATCTATTTGTATTCTCTCTTTTTCTCTCTCTCTCATTCTCCATCTGTCTCTCTCTTTCTAATATTATCATAAATATTCTATACTGAAAATAATAAACAACGTAAACAAAGCAGTTTATTCTCCTAGTACAGACAAATCCCTACATTTTCTTTCAGATGAATAAAAAAAGAAAAAAAAAGAAACCAGAATAGATAATATTACAGCCGGGACACTGCCATAGGAGTGACCGAAACAAAGCTGAAAAATAATTAATGATTTTTCTCTCTCTCAATAGAACGAGCGACAAAGGAAATGGTATGGTATGAGAGAGTCTGGGTTAATGGGTCTTGCACTTAGTATATGTCATTGATCACGACTTCCTAGTTTCTTATACGTGTTCATTGTTTGTTGGTTCGGGTAGCATCTAACAATAGTTGTTTGGTAGCTATGTTAAGTCTTATTCATTCCTAGAATCTCTACATCTTCTTTCGTTCTTTTTTTTCTTCAATTTTGGTATTTTTGTGGGATCTGTGGTTATATTCTGATTCTGAGATCTTCGAGGATTCGTAAATAATCACGATATTAATCCCTAGAATCTCTTTTTTTTCTTCTATTTTTTTATTTTATCATTATTTTTTTAATTATTATTCCGAGATCGTAGATTCGTAAATCATCACGATGACTTTTCTTCACAGATCTTCTTAGTAATCGTAGCCATAATTGGGACACTGCGTCACGTAACTCACCTTCGTCTCAATCACCGTGTGGTATCGGGGTACCACCTGAGCCTCGTACTGGGTGTAGTACGCCACCTGGGTCGTCGTGACATACGAAGGAGCGTACTGGGTCTGGTACTGGGGTTGGTACTGGGTCTGAGTCACGTACTGGGGTTGGTACTCCGTTTTCGTGACGTACCGGGCTGCCCTCTCCGTCTTAGTCGCTACCTGGGTTTGGTACTGGGTTTTCTCTTCGATCTTGTAGTGGGTGATGTCCTCGGGCTGTACCTGGTACTGGGTTTCCGTAACGTACCGGGTGTAGTACTTGGGCACGTACTCGGTCTCGGATTTGGTCCTGAGCTCCGTCGTGTAGAAGGTTTCCTCGACCACCTGTTTCTTGGTGACTGTCTTGTAGACCGGAACCTGAGGGGGGGGGGGGGTTGGGAAAACAGTGCTTGTATTATTGCTGTTATTGTTTTTGTTGTTGTTTTTGTTACTGTTGTTATTATTTATGTTCTTATTACTATTCTCCTCCTCCTCCTCGTCTTCATGCAGTAAAACAGCGTTATCATCATAGTGCAATC
>NC_091573.1:9400923-9403155 GCF_042767895.1 Penaeus vannamei | reverse complement strand
TAAGTTTTTTTTTCTTTTTTTCTTTTTCTTTTCCTTTTCTTTTTTTTTCTTTTCACTTTTTTTTTCTTTTTAAAGGTTGTTACGCTGTCTCTCAATCTCGTATGCCCGCCCCCCCTCTTTTCTTTCTGTATGACAGTCTTGTGTTTATTCTTGTCCTCATATATGTATGCGTGTGTGTACAAAGATACTGTGTGTGGATGTGTATGTACATATGTATATATATATATATATATATATATATATATATATATATATATATATATATATATGGATAGATAGATAGATAGATAGATAGATAGATAGATAGATAGATAGATAGATGGATAGATAGATAGATAAATAGATAGATAGATAGATAGATAGATAGATAGATAGATAGATAGATAGATAGATAGATAGATAGATAGATAGATAGATAGATAAATAAATAAATAGACAGACTGATAAATATTGATAGATAGATAGATAAATAGATACACTCACATACATACACCCATATTCATATATATGTATATATGTGTGTGTTTGTGCAAGTCTATATCAAGTGTCTGTGAGCTTGTATGCCCCTTAGATAACTATATCACATCTTTCTGTCATTATCTATTAGTGTACGATTGTGTGTCTATCCATCTATCCTCCATTCACCTCTCCATGCCCCTTTTCATATATTTATCCGTCTATCTAATTATCTGTTATTAGTCTATCTGGAATTCGCTTGACTTTCCCTCGCTGTTCCGCCTACTTCCTGCTTCATTTCCTCTCACCCCCCCCGCCCCCCTCCTCTGTCCTTGCCCCTCTGTGTCTCCCTTTCTCCCCTGATGCGTTTCCTTCACCCCCCCCCCCCCTCCTGTACCTCCTCTAACCTTTCTCCTATCCCTCCATTTCCGTCTCCTGTCCTATTCTCTTTCTATTTCTTCTTCTCCATTTCTGCCTCTTCTCCATCTTCCATCCTCTTCTGTCCCCCCCTTTCCCCTCCTTCTCCTCTTCTCCACCCTCCCCCTCCTTCTCCCTTTATTCTATCCCTTCCCACCTTTTCTATCCTTTCTCCACCTCTTCTTTTCTTTCTCCCTTTCCACCTTCCCTCTCACCCCCTCCTCCTTCTTGCGCCTACCCTAATTTCTCCCCCCCCCCTCCTCTTCCCTCTCCCCCTACCCTTCTACTTTTCGCCTTCCACCTCCCCTTCGCCCAATTTAAATTTCTCCCCCCCCCTCTACCCCAATTTCACCCCCCCTCTACCACTTCCCCCTTCCCTCCTTCTCCCTCCTCCCCTCTACCACTTCCCCTTCCCCCCTCTCCCTCCCCCTCTACCACTTCCCCTTCCCCCTCTCCCTCCCCCCTGTAGCACTTCCCCTTCCCTCCTCTACCACTTCCCCTTCCCCTCCCCCTCTCTCCCTCCCCCCTCTACCACTTCCCCCCTCCCCTCCCCCCTCTCCCTCCCTCCCCCCCCCATTTCCCCCTCCCCCCTCTCCCTTCTAAGCCCAATAGCAAGGTCGTCGTTTGCCAAGCACAAGGTCGTTGTATCAAGTGCTGGTTCCTTTCTAAAGACCATTTACCTTTAAACTTTTATGGTTCTTTGTTGTTACGATTTTCGCTCTTCCTGTTTCCTTGTTTATCACTCACTTTCCTTATTTATCCCTCTTTTATTATCATTGTTAGTATTCGTCTTTTTTTTCATTTTCTTTCTCATTATCTGTTCGTCTTGTCTATTCATCCTTTCTCTTCTTCATAGTCTTGTTATGTGCATATCAATAGCAATTATGATAATGATATAAATCATTTGTGATAATGATGATGAGAAAAATAAAGATGATAATAATACTGATAATGATAATGGTAATGAAAATACTGATGATCATGATAGTGATGATAAAGATAATGATAATGATAACAATATTGATAACAATAAGAACAATAGTGATAATAGTAATGATGATAATGATTATAATGATGATAATTATAATGATAACGAAAATGATAGTAAAAGCAACAATGATAATAATAATGTTAATAATATTGATAATGATAATAATAATAATAATAATGATAATAATAATAATAATAATAATAATAATAATAATAATAATAATAATAATAATGATGATGATGAAAACAACAACAACAACAATAATAATGATAATAATGATAATAGTAATGATAATATTAACAACAATAATAATAATGTTAATAATAATAATCATAATAACAACAATGACAGCAACAATAGCGATAATA
>NC_091573.1:9358423-9360923 GCF_042767895.1 Penaeus vannamei | reverse complement strand
TTATCCCTTTTGTCTTTTTATTTTTCTTGTGTCTTATCTAATGCACAAAAATGCTAGGCACATTCTTTGAAATTTCCCCCACTCATATATATCCCCCCCCCCTCCCCACACATCTTCAAATTTCCCCACATCTCCATATTTTCTCACACACCACCAAAATTTCCCACATTCCTTCATGTATATCTCCCACACCTCCAATTTCCCCACACTCCTCCACTTATTTCCCCCACACTCCTCCACTTATTTCCCACACACCTCCAAATTTTCCCACGCTCCTTCATCTTTTCCCACACTCCTCCACAGACGCGATGGCACGTACCGTATTGGCAGTCCTGGCTGTGGTGTTGGCAGCAGTGGTGGCAGAACCCGACTACCCACGTCCTGCTCCTTGCCCACCCAAGCTCCAGTACGTGACCAAGTACCAAACCCAGTACCAGGAGGTATGTATTGGTGTCTTTTGGGTAGTTTGAATGTAAAATCGAGGCTGAATTGGGATTGTGGAAATATAAAGTGGTTCTGAAGTAAAAGGGGTATAAAAATCTGGCAATTCTCGCAATCACGAAAATCATTATTATTTTCATTTTCCGGTGATATCCATTCTTAAGATGTTTCCCTCGTACCGCAGGTCCCAGTCTACCAGACCCAGTACCAGACCCAGGTCGTGCCCACCACCCGCTACGTGACCCAGACCCAAGTCCAGTACCAGACCCAGTACCAGACCGAGTACGTGCCCAAGTACGTCACCCAGACCGCCTACAAGACCCAAGTCCAGTACGTCACCCAGACCCAAGTCCAGTACCAGACCCAGTACCAGACCCAGTACGTCACCAAGTCCGAGTACGTGCCCAAGTACGTCACCCAAACCCAGTACCAGACCCAGTACGTCACCCAGACTCAGTACCAGACCCAGTACACCACCCAGTATGCTCCCCAGTACGTCACCGAGACCCAGGTTCAGTACCAGACCAGGTACACCACCCAGTATGCTCCCCAGTACGTCACCGTCACCCAGCAGTCCTACAAGACCGTGTGTCCCAAGCCAGCCTACGGCTATTAAGCTCGACGTCGATGTAAAGCGCCTGTAAAGTTATATATTAAAGAGAGTTTTATTAAGATGTGTCTTCACTGACCCAAGATAACAAAGCGTGGTGTTCGTAAAGTACCTTTAAAGGGAAGAAATAAAGGTCTATGTTAATCTCTTACTGTGCAGTATGTCCTTATTTTATTCTATCTTTAACTGCACGGAACAAAGCTCGAGAACTATAACGCTTATGTGGCAATACGTTTAAAGAGATCGAGCTGCATGATGACAATGGACTGTGCGACAGAATTGCCCGTAATGCATCTTAGCCCATACATAAATAAATATATGCATACATGTGTATATATGTGTATATATATATATATATATATATATATATATATATATGTACACACACACACACACACACACACACACACACACACATATATATAGATAGATGTGTGTATACATACATACATACATATATATATATATATATATGTATGTATACAAACATGTTTATGTATATATATATATATATATATATATATATATATATATACATATATACATATGTATATTCATACATATATATTATATTATATATATATGTATAAATATGTATATATATATATATGTATACATCCATCTACACACACACACACACACACACACACACATATATATGTGTGCACATATGAGCGCATGTGTATGTGTGTGCACATATGAGCGCATGCGTATGTGTGTGTACATATAAAAATCTCTCTCTCTCTCTTTGTAAGATATTGTGTGCAGTGTGATGTAATGCGGATGACGCGGCCTGTAACACGGAAAGTGTATAAATAGACTAAAGAAAAGTAAAGAATGAAAACAGACGAACAAAAGATATTCTGTTTTCTTTTTGTGCTTTCGTATAAGGGGAATGGCAGGGATGAAGAAATACTCATTCGAGATAGCACTTGTATTGGATTAACTTATTTGCGTTAATTAACAATAAAAGGTTTGGAATGATAAGAGACTCGGATGTAACAGAATGTAACAAGATAACGCTTGTATAACTCGTTTCTTTTTTATGCGTGCAAAAATCGGATTCTTCTCTGCTCTGGATCATTATCTATGCAAATCGCCATGCCCACTATCCGGACACCAACTGCTTGGGGAGTTGGGCGAATAACGTTCTTCGTGGTTCACAGCGATTCGTGTGCTCAAAAGCTTCGAAACCAGTGAAAAGTGTTGTCTAGAAGAAAGAAGTGTTTCGCACTACAACCAGATCACGAATAACTTTACCTGCGGAGTAAGGTAAATAAGGTGCTGATTCCTGATACTGAAAAGAGTACATACGAATGTTTGTAATCTGTCAGTATTCGTCACTTGTATATTATAAGTTAACAGTACGGCAGACTTCACGCAACCATGGGTGGTATCGAAATCCATATATTAGTTTGTATATAAATAAATATATATATATATATATAT
>NC_091573.1:9309562-9319562 GCF_042767895.1 Penaeus vannamei | reverse complement strand
TAGTGTCATTGGATTCCTGTCAGTGTTTGCTGATTATTAATAGGAACTTTACATATGGAGGCAATTTATTTTCAAAAGTCATAGTTTGTGTGGTTAATTTTTTCCATTAGTTCATCAAAATGGATTGTGATGATTTTGGTACCAATGGATCTCTCTCACTGCCAGTATGGAAAGTATGGCAATTTTTGATAAGATATTGGATGTGCACAAAAAAAAAATTGAAGTCTGCAGTCTACAACGGTTACCGTGTGCACCTCAAGTGTACACATCTTGAATCTTTTAACCCATTGGTCGCGGTATTATGCAATATGGCGTGTAATCCCCTAATTTTATTTATTTTCAACTCGGGTGGCGTATGGGACCGCACTTGAGTGTGCGCGCGTGCAGTGGTGCTGCCTTCCCTCTTTCATATTTTGTTTACTTATATCTCAGAAAAAATGAGTATGCAAAAATCTGCAAAAATTTGCAAAAACCCTTGCAAATATATGCAAATATGCAAACATATGTAAATGCGCTCAGAAAGAGTGGCGGGCGTGGTTTTAGCACGCGCAATAGGCGAACAACTCATTTGGCGGTAAACAGCCCATCGCACACGCGGGCCCGGGGGTGGTGGGCCTAGGCCCTGTAAGGCCGCAAGGGGAATGCTGGCTTTGCGACTGATATTCCCTGGCCCACTCAGCTCCCATGCTGCGCAGCCGCCCGCTGCTCGAAGGGGATCAGCTGTCAATTGCACGGTGTATCATATGATGCCATCCGCAGCCAGTGGGTTAAGATAGGAAAATGTTTGAAAGTCCTATAAATCATTAGTAAATTCCTTATTCCATATCGATGTTATATAATTGTTTTGATCATTGATTACTATAAATCACTCAGATTTGCAATCAAGAACTCAAACTGAAATCTTAGGTGTGCATCAACCATACTTTCCATACTGGTTTCTGTCTAGGTTTCAAATACATAAAAATTATTGCACGGAAGCCCCCCCCCCCACATTCCCCACATTCTTGGCCTAGATAGCAGGGGAGGGCATGCAAGGTACCAGGGAAATTGTGGGGTAATAGCCTATATGAATTAAATACACAGAATCAGTCACTATATGATGATAAATTACTTTATGATACAGTATGTTACCCATGTTTATATGTAATATTTAAGAGACTCCTCTACTTATCATTTCTTTGATACTTGATGCTGTCACTATAGTATTGAACTTCAAGTTGTTGCCCTTCAGTCACAGATAACAGCAAGTTGCTAGTAGATTGGGATAGTACACACAATGTGACTCATTTTGAAAGGAAATGCATATGGCTTCTCAACATTTACCACAGTTCATTCCGTTTTTCCTCCTAAAAGAATAATTTATACTAGAAAGAAGACCATGATTAAGATAAGATAAGAAAAATACAATAAGCTACCCTCAGAGGTACAGTATAACTATTCTTACTTTTTCCTTTCTCCCTTTATCCCCTAGGCGAGAAAACAGCATGAGACGTACGTGGCCACCTTACGCGAGATTGGCCTAGATGTGATCGAGCTTCCCCCAGATGAGGTCCACCCCCACTGCATGTTCGTTGAGGATGTGGCTGTCGTTTGTAATGGTATAGCACTCTTGACCAGACCAGGGCACCCATCCAGAGAAAAAGAGGTATATACATATTGTGTATTATACATATATATATGTATATATATATATATATATATATATATATATATATATATATATATATATATATATATATATATATATACACATATACATACATATACATATATTTGTTTTTGTTGCAGTCAGTATTATTGTTGTCTTGTTTGTGCCTGAATTGTTCTTATCATTGTTGTAGGGGGGTAGACATATAATACTGTGGTGAGAATTTGCCATTATTTTTGTATTAGTTAAGTCTAGTGAGATATGGATGTATGTTTACCATATAACATCAATACTAAATATAGAAAATAAATTGAAAAGTAATGTTAGCAAGACTCCCATAATTGTGAGATAAGTTTGTTTCTCTACTATTAGTTTTTTTTATGTAGTTTAACATTTTTATACATGCAAATGACCCACATGATTAGCTTTACTCTTGTTAATGATTATCAGCATTATATTGCTTGTTCTTATCATCACTGTTATTGTTGTTATCATTATTAACATTATTACAGGTTGAGTACATGCGGTCCATACTGAAAAATGAACTTGAGTTGCCTGTCATTGAGATTAGCGACACCAAAGCAACTCTTGATGGGGGTGATGTACTTTTTACAGGTAGGTGAGAGGCCCTTTCATTCGGTATCTTCTTCAGGGTTGGATTGAAAGCTCAAAACGAAAAGGATGTTTGTCAGATAGAAAGTTTTTATATCTTAATTAGGTTCTGGTTTAGATGTTAGACAATTGCCCAAGTGTGTAGAGTGGCATGTGCCAATGTATGTCCATCTTCGCCAGAATTTATGGAAAGTGTTACTTGTTATTATTGTTTTATAGTTATATAGTTATTATTGTTATAGTGTAGTTCAGAGTTTCTTAATCTCACAAAAGCAAACCGCTTCAAGAGTATTCTTGTTTTAACTGTGGCCAATGCCCTATACTATTTGTATGGAAGAAGGTGAAGGTTTCTGCATTGTTATTCCTCTTCAAAGTTTATAGAAAATGAGATGTAATTTTGAAGCTGCTCATTTTCACATACATCATTTCTTCACATTGTATGATGAAAGTGGAGAAGTGTTTCCTGAAGGACCTTTTGTCTGTTTTCAGGCAAGGAATTCTTTGTGGGTTTGTCATCCCGCACAAACCAGGCTGGAGCGTGTGCCCTTGCGTCTGCCTTTCCTGAGTTTCCATGCACACCTATTAAGGTACTGGTGACTTCAAAGTCTTGGGTCTGTGCTATGTTGGCTGTTTATATACTATTATGAATTTTCACTTTTATTATTATTATTATTATTTTTTTTTATTATTATAATTATTATTGTTATTATTATTATTATTGTTATTATTGTTATTATTGTTATTATTGTTATTATTGTTATTATTGTTATTATTGTTATTATTGTTATTATTGTTATTATTGTTATTATTGTTATTATTGTTATTATTGTTATTATTGTTATTATTGTTATTATTGTTATTATTGTTATCATTATCATTATTATTATTGCTATTAATGTTATTATTGTTATTGTTATTATTGCTATTATTGTTATTATTGTTATTATTATTATTATTATTATTATTATTATTATTGTTATTGTTATTGTTATTGTTATTGTTATTGTTATTATTATTATTATTATTATTATTATTATTATTATTATTATTATTATTATTATTATTATTATTATTATTATTATTATTATTATTATTATTATTATTATTATTATTATTATTATTATTGTCATCTCCCACCATTTCTATTGCCTAAGTAAGATCCTATTACTTTTCTAACCATGATTAAGTGCCATTTCTGAAAACACACATGTTCAAGGAAACCTTTCATTGTCCATAGAATGTTACAGTTTATAAAGCATAGATTCATGACACAGTGTCTTGTGATGCAGGTTGACAACGCCTTACACCTGAAGTCTCTGCTGACAATGGCGGGACCAGAAGTCATGTGTGTGGGCAACACTCCAGAGGCCAAAGACACCCTTAAGGTAAGAATATATAGGAAATAGTTTTGTGATAACTGATACTGTTGATTTTTCTCTTTCTCTTTTTTTGGTACATCTAGTCAGTTTTTAATGTTTCTTTGTCTTGTAATGAATTAGCCATTTGTTCTTTTCTTTTCTTTCTTTGTAGTGAGTTATCTGATTGGTTTTATTCGTATTTTTCTTATTATTCCTTGTACATTTCTATAGATTTATCTTTATCTGTTTTTCGACTCCGTGCTCCTCTCTCTACTTCTTTGGCCCCTTCCTCATCAGGTTAAATCATCAAATTGTGTATTCTGCTTCCAGAGAATTGAGAGAGAGGCCACTTTCCGCTACCAGACTCTAACTGTGCCAGACCTCGCTGCTGCCAACGTGGTTTTCGCCAATGGGTTCCTTCTACATGGAAGTGGCGACGAGTATCCTGGATCTTCCAAGGTGATATTTCCATTTGTTATATAGATATATATGTTCAATTTCTGTTGTTGTTTTTACGTTCCTGATTTCTCAGTGTGATGTACTATGTACTGAATATCAGATCAAATTTGAAAAAATAATACATAGGTTTGGAATATTTGGTATTAAGTAATTTTTGATTTGCAAAATTGGAAGGAAGAGTGGAAATTTTCAAGGAGATTCCAATTAGAAAAGAAATTTTCTTCATTCTGTTCTCAGTCATTTTAACTTGTAATAATTGAAAAGAAAAAAAGAGAAACATTCTATACTTCTGTTTCAGATCTTTGAAGAGAAACTCTCCCATTGGACCTTAAAACCCATGGCCTTTACTGAGTTGTTGAAGTCTGGTGGCAACCTCTCCAGTTGTTCCATTCTCATACGCAAATCTCGACATCTGAAGAATATCATGTAACATTGCTTTTAACATTACATTCAAGGCTCCTATAACTATACATCTGTACATACATATACATGTACATATATGCATAGATGTTTGTATGCATTGTTTGGACATACACATTGTATATATGCTGGATATATACAGATACAACAACAGGTCCTATACAGAAATAGTTCAGATGTTTAACCTGTGTAAATGCTAGCCGATACATGTACCTTCTCAAGACTAGGAAGGTAATTTATGAAAAAGTCAGAGAAGGTGTAGTCCAAAAGCAGAATCTTTTTATTGTAGATCACAAGACAATTCACTTTTTAAAAAGCCCTCAGATACTTAAACCTTGCCTCAAATTTTTGTCTGGGATGAAAAAGTCCGTATGTGAAGTCACGGCCGCTTAAAGTCTCAGGACGTCTATGCTATGCAGTCAATATATATCTCCCAAGTTTTGTGAATATTCCTCGCTGATATATCTCAAGGTTAGGGTATGTGTGATGGGCTTTGTATATGTATGGAGAGATATTGGGTGCTCACAGGAAAGTGTACGGATAGACAATGATTTATTGGTGGTATTGCTGATCTTCAGTGAGAAAACAGGTGCCGATGCTCTGTAAACAATCAGCTTTTGATATCTCTTTCCACTATGGATCTGAAGGATGCACAACTTTTCTATATTAAGGTGTTGGATTTTTGGGGGGTGGAAAATAGAAAATGTTGTGGGAATAGGTTATGATTTTTTTTTCTTACTCAGTGGAAGTCAACACTTGGATGAAGCAAGTGCTTGATGCATATTTGGCCTTTAAAGGTAGTATTATTAGAAGTCACTCTGTAATTAGCTGCAGCACTTTCCATGCCCTCTCAGAGACAATAGTGATTTTGTAACACCTTATTCCTGTACAAAAGGTGAATTCACTAATCTTAATGATGAAAGACACCAGCAGTGCCATGTATATTTTGTCACCAGCTTAGGCAGTGCAGTAATTTTAACTTTAGTGATGATAAGCCAACTTTTTTATACACATTTACCACACAGTTCTTATATGAATTTCTGCTGGGAGACATCAATGGTAATCTCTCTCTTCTGGTACAGAGCTTTCTCGGGACTAAGCACAGGCAAGCTACAGGCCCTACCTTATGACGTACCACACAGCACTCTTGTTAACCATGGTTGTGAATATCCTCGCTGATGTAGTAATAATAACTATTTTCATTTCTGTGCTTCAGTTTTTCCTTTCTTTATCTATATATCTTTATTTCTTAGGGTTCTTATGGGGGAATATTTCAGATTTTTTTTGGTAAGGGGGGAGGGAGTGTTTCAGAAGAGGAGGAGCTCTTGTATAGAAAGTCATATCTTCAGATCTTTAGGATGCCTCTCAAAGGATATTCATAACTGTGGACTGGGACTTTTTTTTCTTCCTTTTTATCATTATTAAAGGGAAGGGAGGGGCAGCATCTTTAGCGGCATTTTTCTTTACATTTCTTTAATGTAGAGATAATTGGGTGATCCTAACCATTTATAAACTTAAGCTAAATAACAGTATTTACTGTTTAGGTGCTATATCATTCCAAGAGATTATTTTTTAATCATCATCAGAAATTTGCATGAAGGAAAGCAGATCTGACATTTAGAGTAAGTAAACATTTCTGAAATGTGGCGAACACGTGCGCGTTGTGTCCGCGTGTATATGGTGTCTTGTTAATTGGTCCCGATGTGGGATATTAGACTATAAGGTATAGACTTAAAATTTTCCTTCCTTTTAGCCTTTAAGTTCTGCATTTATGGCATTGGTGTATAGAGATTAGTTTAACATTTGCTTAGATTAGCCAGTGCTTACACATGCAAATACTGTCTATTATTCCACTTCAAATTTTCTTCATTTTGATTGTGAAACTAATTGTCTTTCAAGACTGGAAGAAAAATGATATTGTGACTTTGTTTTTTTTTTTCTTTTCTTTTTTTCTTTTTTCTTCTTTTTTTTTGCCTCAATTATCGTAAGATCTGATAGTATCAAGGTTGCCTTGTCTAGAGTTCAAGGAAATAAAACCTTATTCTTTTATGTATCCAGTGTATTTCTTGTCACATTTTGAACATGATAGCAGAGTTGTTCCAAATATTTACCTCTCTTATTATTTTGATTTATAAAAGAAAGTATTAAACCACTAACACATTTTGTGTGAGATGTCAAGTTGGAGGCCTACATAGACATAGTAAGAATTGAAAATATGCTCATAAACACACTGGGACCACTCTTGCTGGTATTATGTTTCAAAGAAACCTAAGAAACTAACTTGAATAGTAACAGTTTCATAGTGCTAGGCTTTCTGTATGTGAAACATTAAAAAAAGAAAAAGAAAAAGAATGTCTTCACAAAAAGATGTGTTGAAAAAGAAAGTCCACAGGTTTTGGTTAACATTTAATGGGCTTTCTAAAGTTGCCTTTACCTATGAAATAAGAGGCACAGTCTGTGAGCACACATCATTTTGGAAGATATTTGCAGTGGTTGTATTACCAATTAGCAGCTGCAGGATGTAGTAGAAGCAAATCTGTGGGTGCATTATGTGCAAATGTCTACATGTGCAAATATCAATGTTTTGTACTTTCCTTATTTTTGCACGGGCATGATAGGTTTGTTTTTGAGTTGTGTCTTGACAGCACCTATATTTTGACTTGATTTGTGCTGTCTCCTTACTCAGTTGTGAAAACAGTTACAAGTGCTTAGGTATCTTGGATTGTGCTTCTATGAGGTGAGTACAGAAAAAGTGTTTTATAGTACTGAATATATTATTCATAATTGGTCTGCTTGCAGTTTGACTAATATGTTTGCCTTGTATATTTTTTTATTGATGTTTGTAATTTGATAAGGTCTAGATAAGGTTTTAACCTAACTCATAATCGTAAAAAAAATTAAACAATAAGACAAATTAAGTTTCTAAACATAGAGTTAACATAATGTTGTGAATTTGCCAAATTACAGAAGTGGATGATAATATGTATCTTTATTATTATTGTATTGCAAAGGTTAGTGAATAATTTTCAACAACGAGGGACATTCTGAGATGCACAGGAACACCACTGAGGAAATATTCTGAGTGAAGAGGTTGCATGAAGAAAGTCGGTGCTATGTGGGGAACTAAACCTGTTTCTGTGTGTAGTGTGTAACAGGCACAGTATTCTAAGTGCTGTCTTTTTGGTCAGTGTTACAATTAGTTATTTTCCTACTTGTAGTTCGTAAATTCTTTGTGTTTGCAGAGTGGAGTTTTTACTTATTTAGATTCTGTCTCTTTCTCTCTCTCTTTCTGTTTCTCTCTTTCTTCCTTCTTTCTATCTTATTTTCTTTCTTTCTCCCTCCCTTCCTTCACTCTCTCCCTCTCCTTGTTGTTTTACTTACTTTAGACAGCATTTCAGTTTCAACTGTATAGACTTTGGGTCATGAGCCTTGCATAAGTGAAATGATTAGTGAAGTAGGTACCATACAGAACAAAGCTTATGCAGTTTGTAAATTCAGGAATTATATATCAGCTACTATCTATTATTATTATTGGTGTTATTACTAATGTTGTCATCATTAATATTATTATTGTTATTGTTGTTGTTATTGTCATTATCTTCTTATGCAGGCTGCATGCATTTGGCTCCTAATAGAGGGGCATTAAAAACGGTTTTGCTTTTATATCTCCACATGCAAAACTTAATTATTCATGCTGTCAGTCAATCATTCTATATTTTCATTGTTATTATTATTACTATTTATTTTTCATTTTTTTACTACTATTATCATGATTATTATCATTATTATTTTCAAATTGTTGTTGTTGTTCTTGTTCTCATTATTATTATTATTATGAATTTATTTGCCTCTCACAGCTATAGCATTAATCCCAGTTACTCGCCCAGTTCCCAGTAGTTCCTCTCCACCAGAATGCAAATGCGTGTGATGTTGGACTTCGAATATATGCTAGAAAATAGGATTACAAGAATGGGCATCTTCCACTCTGGGTTCATGATGGTACTGTTACATGTGTTGTTTGTTGGGAGTAAGTCTAAGATAGATTTAGCCGAATTTATGTCATCAGTCTCTGGAATCACTTGTGTGTATGCGTTTTTATATGCATAGAGTGATGGTAGTTCTTTTTTCTTTTTTCTTTTTGTTTCTTTTCTTTATTAATTTTCTCCTCGGAAAAATCTTCCTGTAGCTAGCCTGGTAAACTATACTGACAAACAAATGATGCCTTAAAGATAGCCTTCAGATGAAATTTTCAAACTTTCACATGTACCATGCAAGTTCTTGATGTCGAAAGCAAGCACATGATGCCAGTATTATTTTTATGCTTCATTAGCACCAGCAGAATAGAACCAGTTTTGACCAAGCTGTGATGAAGATTTAGGAACTGGTACCTTCAAAGTAAGGGTCTGAGCACAAGTCTGATGAGCTATTTCGATATGTTCCTGTAGATCTGATGAAAGAGCAGCACTTGCCCCCTTAAGGTGTTATCTTGATTTTTTTCTCTTTTTTTATTATTTTTTGCCTGTATTTGGATTTGTACTGTCACAGTCTTGATCTCATGCACTCAAGCCAAGCACATACATACACATGTACACAGGCACACACAAACACATGTACACAAGCACACACACACACACACACAAACACATAGGCACACAGACACAAATGGACAAACACATAGAACACAAAGCGATATACGCAGTGATGCACACACTCACATGCACACACACACACTACTCACACACACTGACTCCTATAGAATACTGTAGACATTGCAAAAAAACAAACCAGCTCATAATGTATATGCAGGACTGATTATAACAGTACAGGCAAAAAATATATAACTATAATGATAATAAATGCATCAGAGGAAAAGATGTTTCCAAAACAGAATTAGTTTTTTATATGTATGTAAGGTAGCTACTGTAACATAAAACAATATTTAACTCCACCATTCCATATGCTGGAAAGCATTTTTTTCTTCCCTGTTGATACTTAAAATGAAAGCTTTTACGCCTTAGAAATGAGACATACACACTTGATTTATTATCATCATTATTGTTATTATCATCATTATAGTGCTATCTTGTGTATTTCTCATCTCGGTGGGATGTCCAAGCAGTTATTCACTTGGCTTTATATTGCAGAACACAGTTGTCCTTTATTATTTCTTTCTCACTTTGGATAACTACTACATATCACATACATAGTGAATTTTGAGTGACTTGTGCCGTTTATGTACATCTTATGGGTTGAAATTTGATTTATTTTTGCTCCTTTTCTATGTTTCATTTATGTGGTTTACCTTTCATGTCTTCCTTTATCACTTTGGTATTCTGAAAACTGTATTTTATGGATTTGATTTTTCATTGTTGTAAATTTCCTTTTGCACAATTTGTACAATTGTCTGCAGAAGACTCTGGTGCTATTTTGACAGGGTTTGTTATCAGAAAGGATTAATTTCTTTTTTTTTCTTGATGTTGAAAAAAGAATTTAAATGATATAT
>NC_091573.1:9287062-9292062 GCF_042767895.1 Penaeus vannamei | reverse complement strand
ATCAGGGTCAGCGCCATCTATCAGGGTCAGCTCCATCTATCAGGGTCAGCGCCATCTATCAGGGTCAGCTCCATCTATCAGGGTCAGCGCCATCTATCAGGGTCAGCTCCATCTATTAGGGTCAGCGCCATCTATCAGGGTCAGCGCCATCTATCAGGGTCAGCTCCATCTATCAGGGTCAGCGCCATCTATCAGGGTCAGCTCCATCTATCAGGGTCAGCGCCATCTATCAGGGTCAGCTCCATCTATCAGGGTCAGCGCCATCTATCAGGGTTAGCGCCATCTATCAGGGTCAGCGCCATCTATCAGGGTCAGCTCCATCTATCAGGGTCAGCGCCATCTATCAGGGTCAGCGCCATCTATCAGGGTCAGCGCCATCTATCAGGGTCAGCGCCATCTATCAGGGTCAGCTCCATCTATCAGGGTCAGCTCCATCTATCAGGGTCAGCGCCATCTATCAGGGTCAGCGCCATCTATCAGAGTCAGCTCCATCTATCAGGGTCAGCTCCATCTATCAGGGTCAGCGCCATCTATCAGGGTCAGCGCCATCTATCAGGGTCAGCTCCATCTATCAGGGTCAGCGCCATCTATCAGGGTCAGCTCCATCTATCAGGGTCAGCGCCATCTATCAGGGTCAGCTCCATCTATCAGGGTCAGCGCCATCTATCAGGGTCAGCTCCATCTATCAGGGTCAGCTCCATCTATCAGGGTCAGCTCCATCTATCAGGGTCAGCGCCATCTATCAGGGTCAGCTCCATCTATCAGGGTCAGCGCCATCTATCAGGGTCAGCGCCATCTATCAGGGTCAGCTCCATCTATCAGGGTCAGCGCCATCTATCAGGGTCAGCTCCATCTATCAGGGTCAGCGCCATCTATCAGGGTCAGCTCCATCTATCAGGGTCAGCGCCATCTATCAGGGTCAGCTCCATCTATCAGGGTCAGCGCCATCTATCAGGGTCAGCGCCATCTATCAGGGTCAGCTCCATCTATCAGGGTCAGCGCCATCTATCAGGGTCAGCTCCATCTATCAGGGTCAGCGCCATCTATCAGGGTCAGCTCCATCTATCAGGGTCAGCGCCATCTATCAGGGTTAGCGCCATCTATCAGGGTCAGCGCCATCTATCAGGGTCAGCTCCATCTATCAGGGTCAGCGCCATCTATCAGGGTCAGCGCCATCTATCAGGGTCAGCGCCATCTATCAGGGTCAGCGCCATCTATCAGGGTCAGCTCCATCTATCAGGGTCAGCTCCATCTATCAGGGTCAGCGCCATCTATCAGGGTCAGCGCCATCTATCAGAGTCAGCGCCATCTATCAGGGTCGTTTAGTGGCATCGAACGAGTCAATTGATTCCAGCGGCCGATTCAAGGTGCTACGAGTTGGGTGCACAAGGAGGTCGACTTGTTTAGGGTTGGCAGGATTGATCGTTTAGGTAAGCAAAGATCAAGGGTGGGTTGAGTGTGATTGAGGGAAAAAAATGGATGTGTTGGTAAATACCGATGATGGTGGTGTATCTTTTATTTATTTATTTATTTATTTATTATTATCATTATTATCATTATTATTATTATCATTATTATTATTATTATTATTATTATTATTATTATTATTATTATTATTATTATTATTATTATTATTATTATTTCTTTTCTTTTTTTAAATAATGGATGTAGTTATAAGAAGTTGTATTGATTATTATTCGTAGGATCCGTGGGATTCAACGGGGAAATAAATGAAGAGGTATTCTCTCTCCCTCCTCCCTTTATTTTACCTTTCGAATCTTTTCTTTTTCCTTTGCCCCCCCCTCTCTCTCCCTTTTTCCCTCCCTCTCTCTCTCCCTTCTCCTTTCCCACACACACACTCTCCCTTTCTCTCTTTCTCCCTTTCCCTCTCACTTTCCCCTTCCTTTTTCCTTTCCCTCATCCCCTCTCTCTCTCCCTTTTCCTATCCCTCTTTCTTTCTCTCTCTCCCTTTCCCGCTTTGCCATCTCACTCACTTTCAAAAATTCTCTCCTTTCCCTCCTTAAGCCCTCCATCTGCCCCCCCCCCCCCCTTCCCTCGTCCTCCTTAAACTCCCCACCCCCTCCATTGCTCCTTCAACAAATGAAGGATAATGATAGTAATGATAATGATAATGATGATAATAATGATGACAAAATTAATAGAAATACGATAATGATTATGATAATAAAATGAATGAAAATACGATAATGATAATGATAAGGATAATATAATAATAGTATTAACAAGGTGATAATGATGGTGATAATTAAGGAATAATGATAATGATAATACTGTCCTACTAACAATAACGGCAAAAAACAATATTTACAATAATGATAATAAGGATATTAACAGAACAGGATTCTCAAAGCTTCGTCAAAGAATGGGGAGCTCGCGCGCGCGTGTGTACATGCGTGCGTGCGTGCGTGTGTGTGTGTGTATGTGTGTGTGTGTCCGTTTCCGTGGATGTGTGCTGACGCGCGTTGGTACTTGCAAATGTTAGTACCTTATTTAGTTCTCATCTCCATCATGAATTGGGCTGACAGTTGGGCTGACAAGCCGTGACAACTCTATGTGACATTCTCCTTATCTACCTCTCCTCTGGGCCCGCTCCTGTATATATGCATGTATGAGTGTAATTATGTATGTATTTATGTATGTTTTCTGTGTGTACAATATGTATATATGCATGTATATATTTGTATGAAAATATGAGTATTTGTATATATGAGTATGTATATATGCGCTGTACGTATGTGTGTATAGATATCGCACGCGCGCGAGTGTGTGTGTGTGTACTTAAGTGTATATTTGTTACGCAAGTATGTATGTATATATGGAGGTCAAGGCCTTCTGCACACACCGTCCTTACACACTCCTCGAGCACTTCCTTCCAGCAACAACGAAAAATCGACTTTCGGTTTATTTCTGTTGATCTTCCTGGCACTTGCAAAAATGTACTGCGTATCTTTGAATGGATAGAGGAAAGGGGGAGGAGAAAGGGGAAGGGAGGGGAGTGAGGAGAGGAGTGAGAGAGGGATAAAGGGGGAGAGGGAAGGAGTAGGGGAGAGGAGGGGATAGGAGAGGGATGGAAGGGAATAGAGGGGAGGATAGGGGGAGAGGAGGAGAGAGGAGAAGGAAGGGAGGGAAGGTAAGGGGAGAGGAGGAGAGAGGAGAGAGAAAGGAAGGGAGGAGAGGGGAGGGTAGAGTATATGAGAGGCGAAGAGAGGAGGGTAAGGGAAGAGGAAGCGAGAAAGAGAGGGGAGGTGAGAAGAAAGGATTGGAGAGGAGTGTAGAGAAGAGGCATGGAGGAGGAGGGGGAGGGGAAGAGGATAAACAACCACAGGACGCCCCATACATCTTGCCAAACCCACTGACACACCTACAATTTTCCCGCCGACCTCCACCTACCTCCCCCCACCCCCTACCCTAACTCCTCCCAAACACCCTACCTCCTTAAAAAAAAAAAAAAAAAAAAAAAAAAAAAAAAAAAAAAAAAAAAACACGTACTCATTTTCTTGTTCTCGACGACCGTTCCATGCAATTTAGCGATCGTATATCCATAAATCCTGCCGTTGTTTGTTCTGACTCGGATATGCATTGTTGGTCATGGTAAGGACTTGATCACGGTTCTTATCACAGAAATTTGGTCGTTCTGTTCACAGTATAGAACGTGTTAACATGCTACACGGGATTCAGGTAGCTTTCTTTTCTGTTTGTTTGTCTCTCTGTTCTGTTCTGTCTATCGGGTTGTCGGTGTCTGTCTGTCTATCTGTCTTACTCTCTCTCATTCTATCGCTTTCTCTTTCTTTCTCTCTCTCTCTCTCTCTCTCTCTCTCTCTCTCTCTCTCTCTCTCTCTCTCTCTCTCTCTCTCTCTCTCTCTCTCTCTCTCTCTCTCTCTCTCTCTCTCTCTCTCTCTCTCTCTCTCTCTCTCTCTTTCTCCTGAATATTTCGCTTTTTCCTTCTCGGGCTTTCCTCTTGTCTTTCTCCTTCTCCACTTCTTCCTGCCTCCTCCACCTTCTCCTACTTCTACACCTTCTCCTAAACGAACATCTATTTTGTCTTATCTCCCCATTTAGCCTTCGTCTTCTTCTTTTCCGCGCCCTTGTATCTTTTCTTTTTCTTTTATTTTCTCTCTTCCTCTCTCTTTACTGAATCCTTCGCCATTTCCTCGCTGATTCTTCCTTCACTAAATTTTCCCCCTTTTTTCTGTTTTTTTTAAATCATTTTTCTTCACCTCTTTATCTTCTTTTTCCTCTCCCCTTTCCCTTCTTCCTCCTTTTCTTACCCCTACTCCTCCCCCTTCTTCTTGTTCTTCAATCTCCTCCACGTCCTCCTTGTTCCCCTCGTCCTCTTCCTCTTTTTCTTTCACCTCCTCCTCCTCTTCTTCTTCCTCTTATTCCACCTCTTCTTCTTCCATCTCCTCATCTTCTTGTTCCTCATCCTCTTTCACGTTTCCTTCCTTCTCCTCATCACCTCTCCTCCTCCTTCCCTCTTCCTCCTCCTCTTTCTCCTTTTTCACTCCTTCCTCCTCCATCTCCACCTTACCCTCCTCCTCTTCCTCTTTATCACATTAATCCTCCTCTTCCACCTCCTCCTCCTCTTCCTCCTCCACTTCCACCTCTTCCTCCTCTCCCTCTTACTCCACCTCCACCTTACCCTCCTCCTCTTCCTCCTTTTCACCACTTCCTCTTTATCACATTGCTCCTCCTCTTCCTCCTCCTCCTCCACCTTACCATACTCTCCTTCCTCCTCTTCATCCTTTACACCACTTCCTCTTTATCACATTCATCCTCCTCTTCCTTCCCCACCTCCACCTTACCCTCCTCTTCCTGCTTTACACCTCTTCCCTCCTTATCACCTTAATCCTCCTCTTCCTTCCCCACCTCCACCTTACCCTCCTCCTCTCCCTCCTCTTCCTCCTTTTCATCTCTTCCCTCCTTATCACCTTAATCTCACTTCTTTTTTATCTCTTTCTCTCTTTCTTCCCCCAGCGTCC
>NC_091573.1:9279562-9282062 GCF_042767895.1 Penaeus vannamei | reverse complement strand
TATTCGCGTATGTGTTTACGTATTTGTATGCTTGTATGTACAATCACAAACGTAGAAACTTACGCCCTCATAGTTGACCTTGACCTTATCCCATTAGAAAACCAAAACAGAAACTCGTCAAAGAAATTAAGCCTCACCCTTGCTTCCCCCCGCCCCCTCCCCCCCTCAGACCGCCCCTCCCGGCAGCGTGTACAGCAAGATCGGTCAGCTGATCAAGGAACAGCCTGACCTCCTCGTCACCACGGACGCCGAGGGGGTCCAGGCCGTGCTCAAGGGGGACATGGCCTTCATTAAGGTCGGTTCATTATTCGCTTATTATATATCCATTTATTAAGGTCGGTTTATTATCTATTGTTTATTCGTTAGGGTTATCAAGGTCGGTTAATTATCCATTTATTATATGCCTATTGATTAAGGTTGGGTTTTTGTTTATTGTTTATTCAACAACAACAACAACAACGACAACAACAGCAACAACAATAACGACAACAACGACAACAACAACAACAACAATAATAACAGCAACAACGACAACAACAGCAACAGCAATAACAACAACAACAACAACAACAACAAAACAACAACAACGACAACAGCACGAGTCCAACCTCCTTCCCTTCCCTCAGGAGAAGTCTTGGCTGGACTTCCAGATGGAGCTGGACTACCTGCGGACGGGAGAGTGCAGGCTGGCGCAGGTCAACCAGCTCTTCTTCAGCGCCGGCTTCGGTTGGGTGCTCGAGGAGGAGTCGGCTTACCTCCCGCTCTTCAATCTCGAGTAGGTGGTGGGTGGAGGGGTGGAGGGAGGGGTGGAGGGGTAGGAGGAGGGAGGGGTGGTTGGGTGGATTGAGGGGTGGAGAGGTGGGTGGGTGGGTGGAGGGGTGGAAAGGCAGATAGGCAGGCAGACACATACATGCACACTTGTACGTACATGCCCACTCATACGCACACGCACAAAGACACATGCGCACACACAGACAAAGAGAGAAGGTACAAAGGTATCTCCCCATTGCTTACAGAATCTTTCTTTTTTTTAGATTTATCGAGTCGTTGGACCATGCCCATCAAAAAAAAAAAAATCATTAATCCCTCATTAGATGCCTTCCATTCGCCTTAATCCCTGGCCATATCTCCTCCCCCCCCCCCCACCAGGATCTTAAGGATGGCCCAAAGTGGCTTATTCTCCGTCTGGCGACAGCAGTACTGGCCCAAACCCAACGAGTGCACCGCCGGGGGAGGTCAGGCTTCGGGGCCCAAACCGCTCAAGATTAAGAACTTCTTGGGCCATTTCTTCGTGCTGGGCGTGGGTCTGAGCACCGCCATCTTGGCCTACGCCCTGGAGAGGGTCTACTTCTCTTACGTGGGCGGCGACGAGATGAGGGCTTTCCAAGGTGAGGTGTGTCGGGGTGTAGGGGATGGATAGGGGAGGGGGGAGGGGGGGGAGGAGGAGGGTGGAAGGTGGAAGGGGGTAGGAGAGAGGGGGGAGGGAGGAGGTAGGGGTGGAAGGTGGAAAGGGGATGAGGGAGGGAGGAGATAGGGGTGGAAGGGGGAGGGGAGGGGGGAAGGTGGAGGATGAGGGGGTAAGGTGAAGGGGAGGGACGGGGGAGGGTGGAGGGGGAGGAGGAAGGTAAGAAGGAAGAGGAGATCTGAGAGGAGGAAGAGGAGAAAGGGAAGAAGGAGGAGGAGGAGAAAGGGAAGAAGGAGGAGGAGGAGAAAGGGAAGAAGGAGGAGGAGGAGAAAGAAAGAGTGGGAGAAAGAGGAATAATGGATAAAGAGATGGCATATGAAAAGGAGGACTAGAAGAAAAACGGAAAAAAGGGGAGAAAATAAAGATGAAAGGGAAAGAGGAGAAAGAAGGAGGAGAAACAGTAAGGGGCAGAGGCGAAGGGGAGAAAGAGAAAGGGAAATAAGAAGAGAATGAGAGAAAGAATGGAGAGGAGAGGAAGAGAAAGAGACAGAGTAGGAGGATAAAGAGAAGGGGGAGGAGGAGACGAAGAAGGAGGAGAAAGAAAGAGATGGAGGAGGAGGAGAAAGATAAGAAGTAGGAGTAAGAACAGCTAAAGGAGAGAATGAAAAGTTTCTGAAGAGAAATCCATCTCTGAAACAGAAATTATACATTACAAAATGAAATCTTTATGAAAAAAAAGAAAATGAAAACAAAATCAATACAAAAATGTCTTTTGGAAGATATGGTAATATATATAATTTCTTTAATATCTTATCATTTTTTACATATGTTTTCTCTTTTCTTCATTTTATTCATTATATTTCATTCTTGGTAACAAAATCTATCAACAGAAGACATTTACATCTTTGAAGAAAATTTAGATCCCGAATTAAAGCAATTCGTTATAGGAATTGTTATGATTACCAATAATAACCTTCAGTATAATTGTTGATAAGAATATATAATATTTTTTTTTCTTTCTATCGACAGATCAAACCTTCCAGAAGAGGTAAGTTCAAAATCAGATTAAATATGATACTGATAACAACAATGTCA
>NC_091573.1:9269562-9277062 GCF_042767895.1 Penaeus vannamei | reverse complement strand
CACTCCCTGGTCACCGGTATTTTCCATCAAGGGAAGGGGGACCGGGGGAGCCCAAGTCACGGCACTCACATACGAGGAAATTAATTTATGTTTAAGGGCTGCTAAGATATTTAGAATCGGTGATATTTCAGATCTAGATAAAAAAAAGTTGTGTAGAAATGTCATTCACTTCACTTATATCAACATAAGTTTATCAGTAGTTGAGTTAGTTCAACCACTGGACTTGATATTATACTGACATTACTGTACAAAGAGCATTGCGGAAGGAGGTTAGACCATTTTTTTTTCTTTCTTTTTTTACGGTATCCTCCAAGCTCCAATGATCACACTGCAATACATGTGACAATATCCTCCTGGGAAAATACTGTCTCTCTAGCTCAGTATACAGAGGAGAGCAAGCATATGTTTCACGTACAAAATATCCGACCTTCGCTTCGCATTCTTACCAAAAGGATATCAACTAAGATACTTATACCTCGTCCATGAAATATAATAATGACAGTTTATAATATTTTTTTTTTCCAGTAATGATGATAATCTTATTCAGCATCGATGTCCTTTGTTCAAAAAGGTTCATTACACCATAAGGAAAACGGAGGGGTGGGGGGGTGGGGGTAAAAATCATCCCGCTACAGCACAGACACAAAGACGTAGGCTTGGATGTACATCGAGTATGCCCAGGTGATATACTCAGACAATATACTGACATCCTGTATGCGTACGTGTATGTCTGGTTATATCTCTATCTACATTTGGGTGTTTATTTCCACATTCTATATGCTCGTGTGTATATCTATACCTTTATCTGTCTATATATCTATGTATATGTATAAGTGTGCGTATGTATGTAAGTGTGTAGTATACATATATGGCATCAACAGTATGGATAATTCTGCAATGAATAAATAGTTATACTCTATAGTATTTTCTTTACTTTCTCCTTCCTTATCTTTCAGGAAATCCTTCTCATTGTTATTCACAGGCAACACCAGGATGGGTTTCACAATGAAATAGTCATATTGAATTATTTTATTAATCATTTACAGTTCCTATTGTAGCGTGTGCCGATCGCTCCAAAAATAAAAAAAAATACAACTGTAGATTTAAGGCCGGATTGAATTGTGCGAGGCCCGGCCCAAGGAATACAGAGATGCATATATACAAGAATAAATACATTAATATCTCTATCTTTATGGTGTACATGTCTAGACAGATAGATGTGCATTTACTTCGGTGTATATTCGTGTCCCTATAATGAATGTTTATTGGGTCTGGCCAGATGATGATGATGATGATGATGACTATGATGATATTGATGATGATGCCTGTACTGACAAAGATGATTGTGATATCAATAGTTATAAAAGTGAAGATAAAAAAACAATGACAATAGCAGTTATGGTGATGGTAATGATGAAAAAGTGCTAATAAGAATGGTTATCATGATAGTCGTAATATAATGATGATAATACTAATTGATTATGTCAATCGACTTAAGATTTACAGTACGGAAAAATATCACCTTTAAAAAATTGAACAGAAATTTTTGTCTTTTTTTTTGGGGGGGGGGAGGCGATATAATTATATTGATAATCATATTGACATATAGGCATGGCACCGGTATTTTAAATGGAGACTTGACAGCGAGTGAGAAAAAAAAATAATGATTATCTCTCATTCTCTCTCCTCTCTCGTTTACTCTCTTCTCTTCTCTCTCTCTCTCTCACTATCTCCCTAAGTCTCTCACTCTGTCTCAATTTCCCTCTCCCCTCTCTCTTGTTTTTTCATATAACATTCACAATACCAGTTCCAACATATATGGTATAATAAAGTTTATTTTGCTTACCTAATACACTCAATTATGCAACATCATGGCTCGTAACCATGAACATGAGCCATGGATTTCCCATATTCTTTGGCGTCATTTGGAAGACTCCCAGGAACACCCCCTCCCCCCCCCTCACAACTCGCCCCCCCCCTCCCTCCCCCTCTTCCTTATCTTTTAATTCGTGGTGAGGCGCTTTCGACACTTCCTTCTTTCTTTCTTCCTCTCTCTCTGTCTGTCTTTTCTTGTCTCTCTCTCTCTCTCTCTCCCTTCTTAAGTGTCCCTTTCTCCATTATCCACTCTCTCTTCCTCTCTTCATCTCCCCATGACATTCTATATCACTATCTCCTCTCACTCTCCCTAAGTTTCTCTCTTTCTCTCCCTAAGTCTGCCTTTTTTTCTCTCTCTCTGTCTCTCCCTAAGTCTCTCTCCCTCTCTCTCTCTCCCTAAGTCTCCCTTTCTCTCTCTATCTCTCCCTAAGTCTCTCTCTCTCTCTCCCTAAGTTTCTCTCTTTCTCTCCCTAAGTCTGCCTTTCTTCTCTCTCTCTCTGTCTCTCCCGAAGTCTCCCTTTCTCTCTCTCTTTCTCTTCATTATATCCCCTTCTCTTCCTCTCTCCAGCTCCCCATGACATTCCAACACATAATCAGCCGCTTTCGCCATCAAAGTGACGTCAAAAGAGATGGGAAAAAGACAGATGCTGATAAACGGGGTCTAGAGATAATACGTAGGGGGGGGGGTGGAGGTAGCGGGTAGGAGAAAAAATACCCGAGTTCTCTCATAATCAACACGACTGTGAACAAGTGAACAGGTACGTCTTTCCTATTAATGTTATTCTCATCCCCATGTCTATTATGATAATCATTGTTATTATCATTGTAATCATTACTATGATTATCATCATTACTATTACTGCTATCATAATCATTATTGGTATTAACAATATCATCATCATCATAATGGTAATAAAAATAATAACAGTGATAATTATTAATATTATTACTACTATCATTTTCATTATCATTACTGCCATTGTTATCATAATTATCTTTATCATCATTATCATTAGCCAAACAAAAGATCATCCCATTCTAGTTAGTTTAAATAAGCTACAAGAAGACACAGAGTTGTGGATTTTTGAAGTAAATGTGGAAATTGCAAAAGAATATACACAACTTTACTACAGAAATTTCTCTATGAAATAGAAATGCATAATTCCCTATTTAAAGGAGACCGATTTCATTATTTCTTCCTCTACGAACACGAACTCTGAAGACTAAGGGACTGTCATTGATTTAATATTGCATTCCTAATGTTCTGATTGGAGAACTAAAGTAAAAATAATAGTAATAATAACAATAATAATGATTAAAAGAAATGATAGTCATATTGGTAAGAAATAACTTCAATATATTATGATTCAAGGGCATACATATGAAATGAGATTGGTATAGATTGTTTACTTAAAAGGAGTTATGGAGAATCAATCCTGTAATTTCTAATAGTTTCTGCTCATCAACGTTTTCTGTCATCAATGCCCATTTTCATTGACACTCCACTACCCAAGGTACTTTGATAGAGGTAGCCCCACTCTGTCTCTGATAAAATCCTAGCTGGCAACTTCCTAGCTAAGCCCCCCACCTCATCACTTTTATCCATTGCATTTTTTTTCTTGTTTTCGTTTTCAAATATTTTTTTAGCACTGTTATTACAGAACCATTTTCAAAGAAAAAGTTCTGAGAAATTGCTTGCCATAATATAACACAGAGTGAGTGGGTCAAAGAGGAGAAGAACTAATGACCATGTTTAACCGATGAAAGTGCACTGTGAATTATCAAGTGTAGCTACATAAATAATAATTTGTATAATCTACTTGATGTTATAAATATCAAAAGTAAAATCAAAATTCCCCTTCTTTTACTTAAGATAACGAAGAATTCGTTACCATTAACAGACGTGAGAATACTCCTGTTCAATGGTCCATTTCATTTATGGGCTCAACATGTTAAATGGAAGTGGGCCTACTTGGTTATATGCCGGTACCAATGATGTTATACCCAAAGTCTAGAGAACTACTCCTCTAGACTTTGGCCGATCCTTATTGGCCAAAACTACACGGAACAACAAAGTGACAGAGAACTTAGTTGTATGGACTTTTATATATTTGCTGATCGATCTACATAATCATACATTGTACATCTTGGTTAATTCTTATTGTCAGATCGGAGGTATGGCTAACGCAAGGGTCATGAGGGCCTTCTTGGTCCTCCTGCTGACAGCGCTGACGAAAGCGGAGCTGACGCAGCTGGTCATTGGCGAGGAAATCATCGTTTCCTATAATGGGCATGAGGTACAGTTCGTGATCCATGAATTTTCAGGAGGGGAAAGGCCCTACGAGAGGTCAAGTCTGCGATTTTCAATGGGATACTTCTTACCTGGTTGGTGGTTGGGGTTAGTGATTATACATTGGCAGATATACATAAACAAAACGCACAAAACATACCTAGACTACCACACGCAACAAAACGGCACAACACAACACACACATCAACGAATAACAACCCCTCTTTACTCCACTCCTCTCCCTCTCTCTCCCTTCCATTTACCCCTCCTAACCTCCCATTCCCTTTGCCCCTTCTCTCACCTCCCCTTCCCTTCCCACCCTGTCCCCCTACCACAGATCTTCCACCACACGCGGGAGAGCCCAGTCATCACCTTTGGCGTGGGGACAGCCAACTACACAGAGGACCACGGCATGTTCGACATCCAGGAGGAAATTCTCGAGGTCGTCCCCATGGATCGAATCGTCATGGCTTCGAACAGGACGGGAAGTGTTCGAATCACGCTGAGCTCCTATGCTGATCCCGAGGTCGAGGTGGGTGGGCCGGGTTGGTTGGTTGGTGTTGTGTGTGTGTGTGTGTGTGTGTGTGTGTGTGTGTGTGTGTGTGTGTGTGTGTGTGTGTGTGTGTGTGTGTGTGTGTGTGTGTGTGTGTGTACATTTGTTCGTGTTGGGTCTCTATGGTCGCGTTGTCTTTTGCTCGAATGATGCGAACGTGTGCTTCTCTTCTCTATGTTCAGAAACGTATGCACGTGTGTGGAAGGTATAAGTGTATATATGCTTACATGACTGGGCATGCTTGTACATAAAAATCCGTATATATGCTTGTGGCTGTATGTAGATAATCACACTCCCAAACACCTTCATATATTTACGTATATAAATGCATTTGCAGTTCTATTTAGTTTACATTTGTATAAGTATGCACTTCTGTGAATGTGCGTGTAGGCCTACATATGAGCGTATATGTACAAGGTCTATATAAATACATATATTGACCTCGTATATGTCTACACGTCTGTGGATGTGCGTCTAGGCCTACACAAAAGCATATATGTATTGTATATCTATACAGTTCATACACAGCCATGAATTTACCGTGTTTACGAGATCAATTCTTAATCCTCAACAGATACGTTTGACCGCCGACACGTATGTCTTCGGCTACGTCGGGATATTTAACAATCTCATGACAGACAGTCCTTACAACCGTATGTGGCTCAGGCTCTCTGCTGACGAGGACGAGAAGGTCTATGGAGGAGGCGAGCAGTACACGTATCTTAACCTCCGCGGTCGCCACTATCCCATCTGGACGAGTGAGCAAGGTCGGACGAAGCGGTTGCAGTTTCTTTTTTTTCATTATTTCGGCTTTTTTTTTAAATCTCGTTTTTTTTTTTTTTTTTTTTTTTTACTTTTCTATTTCTTTGTTTTTTTGTTTCTGTTTTTTAGAATCTCGTTTTCTTTTTTCTTTTTTTTTAGTTTTTTTTTCTGTCTTTCTACTTCTTTATGTTTTTGTTTCTGTTTTTTAGAATCTCGTTTTCTTTTTCTTCCTTTCTTTAATGATTTTTCTTTGTCTTTCTATTTCTTTAGGTTTTTGTCAGTTTTTTAGAATCTCGTTTTATTTGTCTTCCTTTTTCAGTGTTTTTTTCTTTTTTTATTTCTTTATGATTTTGTCTCCGTTGCTTTTCGTTCTATTTTGTTTTGCTAATTTCTTGCTTTTCGTTTTCTTTCTCTGTTTCCTGTTTTACTGTTTACTCCTTTCCCGTTTTCTTTGTATTTTTTTTTTTTTTTTATCTTTTTAACGTTTATTTTTTTCCTTATCGCTTTAGGTTCTCATATTCATTCTTTCTCTTGTACCTAATGTTCTGTTCTTTCTCTTTTTTCACATTTTATCTTGGATTTAACTTCTTCTTTGCTCCCTCTTTATTTTTTGTGTGTCCCACCCTCTGCCCCTTTCTCTCTCTCTCTCTCTCTCTCTCTCTCTCTCTCTCTCTCTCTCTCTCTCTCTCTCTCTCTCTCTCTCTCCCTCTCTCTCTCTCTCTCTCTCTCTCTCTCTCTCTCTCTCTCTCTCTCACCCTCTCCCTCTCCCTCTTTCTCTCTCTCTCTCGCTCTCCCCTTTTCTCTCTCTCTCTTTCTCTCTCTTTCTCTCTCTCTCTCTCTCTCTCTCTCTCTCTCTCTGTCTCTCTCTCTCTCTCTCTCTCTCTCTCGCCCGCTCTGTGTGTGTGTGTATGTGTATGTATGTGTTTGTCCATTGATCTATCTCTCTCTATCATAAATGTATACAGACTGATACCCAGATATCTAGATACATAAATTAATCGACAGCTATGAGGATACAGACATTCTAATACAGAGATACAGCAACAAGTCGAGAAATAGTCATAGCACCGGCCGCACTGACTGCTGCTCCTCACCCTTCCTCCCTCACTCCCCTCTCCCTACTCTCACTTTCTCTCCCAGGTATCGGTCGCGATGGAGGAATCATCGCCAACATCACCGACATCGAGGGTGATGCTGGAGGAGAGTACTACACCACTTACTGGCCCGAACCCTCTTTTGTCTCCTCAAAGCGCTATTCTGTTATTTTCGATCGCTACGAGTACGTCAGTATTTGAAGCTGTTTTGGGTGATTTTATCGTTGTTTTTGTGTTGTTTTTGTGTTTCCAAGTTGATTTCTAGAGCTGTGTGTGTGATTGTTGAAGTAGGTTGATCGGTCTTCGAGTTATTTTTCGTAAGAGAGGATATAAATGATTTAGTAAAAGGTGCACAAAAAGGTATAAGGTCTAGTGCTGTTACCCCTTAATACGTATTAAAGAAAACGGGAATATTTTGAGCAGGAACTTGCTAGTATTTACATGTTAAATAAAGCAACGGAACTTTCTTCATACTTCAACGAACATGGCTGTTGTTATTGTTATTACTATTATTATTATTATTATTATAGCTGTTGTTATTGTTGTTATTATCATTATCATTATATATATGTATATGTGTTAGAGTAATACAGCTCATTTTACAAGCAGCAGACCATATCTCTTTCTCCCTGCTCTCCCATCTCAGTTACATGGTCATGAACTTCAGTCAGCCAAATTACCACGAGTTCTACATTCATAGCGAGTCGTTCTTGCTCGAAATGTACTTCAATGATACGATGATGAACCTTATACCGAGCAAGGTTCATTATGCTCCCACTCTCCCTGACTGGATCATCACGGGGACCATCTTGAGTCTGCAGAGGGGAACGCAGGAGGTAAGCTGAAGGCTTTTGTAGGTAGTATATATAAACATATACATATACATACACACACACATATATATATGTCTGTTTGTGTGTGTATGT
>NC_091573.1:9254562-9257062 GCF_042767895.1 Penaeus vannamei | reverse complement strand
GGGCGGAAGAGAGTGCTATCCCACGGTTGCAACTCCGGTCGAAAGTCCCACCTATGGCTAAAGACCCGCGGACTTTAATTTCTTTCACGTCTCTCCCTCAACGTCTTGGGACATACTACGTTTCCCTTTTTTTAGAATCATCATTTTTTCTTCCCTTTTTTTCCAACTCGCAAAGATTGCATATCGACACATCATCATCCCGTCTCGCTAATTTGTCGGATTTGAGCTGCTCCCTAAACGGAAACTATGTGCAAATAGCCCTTTCTTCTCCCGCGTGTGGTTGAGGGTCGCCGCCGCGCTCCCCGTCGCCCTGCTCGGACGGTGGCGCCACTCGTCGTGCTGCGGCAACGGGGGGAACTAAATCGGCTCGAGTGATGGCGCAGGCATAATGAGTATAAAAGGTTGTTGTTAAGGGAGAAGACCCGGGGAGGAGCTCTGACGCGAGGAATCTTTATTGGATGGGATTAAGTAACACGCAAAAGAGGAGGAGGAGGAGGAGAAGGGGAGGAGAGGTGGAGGAGGAGGGGAAGGAGAGGGGAAGGAGAGAGGAGGGGGACGAGGGGAAGGAGAGAGGAGGGGGAGGGGGGGGGAGGAGAAGAAAGGGTGGGGAGGAAGGTAGAGAAAGGAGAGAGAGAGAGAGAGAGAGAGAGAGAGAGAGAGAGAGAGAGAGAGAGAGAGAGAGAGAGAGAGAGAGAGAGAGAGAGAGAGAGAGAGAGAGAGAGAGAGATGGAGAGGGAGAGGGAGGGAGGGAGGGACGGAGAGAGAGTGGGAGAGAGGGAGAGAGAAAGACAGAGAAAGAGAGATAATGAGAGAGAGAGAAAGATAGTGAGAGAGAGAGAGGGATTGTGTGAGAGAGAGAGAGAGAGAGAGAGAGAGAGTAAGAGAAAAAAGGAGAATTAGTAAACGGTGGATACAGATGAAACGAAGTGCATAAATGAGTCAGAAAGAAAAGGGGAAACACACAAATGATGACATGAGGGCAATAAAACAATAAATAAGAGAGACAGAAAGAGAAGCATAAAATAAGCAAACAAATGATGATATGTGAAAAAAATAAAAAGAAAGGAAACTAGTATGAATCTAGAGAGAAAGATAGGAATAAAAATATAATGATTACGAAGAATAAAAAATAAGTAGAAACCAAATAGATAAACAGGCAATAAGTTATGATAAAAGATGGTAAAATGAAGAGAAAGAGAAACGTAGAAAAAACGAGCGAATGTAAAGTAAAATTGAATGATACGAAAAGAAAAAGAAAAGAAAATGCAGAAAGTGTGAAGAAAAAAGATATAGCAGCAATGAGGAGAGGGAAGCTGTAAAAAACAAGAAACAAGAGGGGGAAATTGAGAAGAGAGAGAGAGAGGGAAAGAGAAAGAAAGAAAATTAGAGAGACAGACAGAAAGTAATAGAGAGAGAAGAAGAAGTGAGATAGATAGATAGACAGAGAGAAAGAGAGAGAGAGAGAGAGAAAGAGGGAGAGAGATAGACAGACAGACAAAGAGGGAAAAGAGAGAGAGAGAGAGAGAGAGAGAAGAGAGAGAGAGAGAGAGAGAGAGAAGAGAGAGAGAGAGAGAGAGAGAGAGAGAGAGAGAGAGAGAGAGAGAGAGAGAGAGAAAGAGACAGACAGACATTGACACAGAGAGAGAAGGCGAGAAAACTATCAATAAAGTATAAATGGCAATAACACGATGTATTTATGTACCAAATGAATTATTTCATTTGTCTATTCATTTTTTCAATCTCTCTCTCTATATATATACCTGTCTCTCTTGCTTTTATTTTTTGTCTCTTTCTCTCTCTCTTTGTTTTTTTCTTTTCTCCATTAGTCTATCTGGCAATCTATTACTCCTCTTCCTCTCTTCTCCTCCCTCTTTAACTCCTTATCCTTTATCTTCTCATTCCCTCCCATTCCTTAATCCCTTCCTCCTTCTCTCCCTATTTCCTTTCCTCCTTCTTCCCTCCCTCACGCTCTCCCTCCCTCCCTCTCTCAAATCTCCTCCCTCTCTCTTTCTCCCATTCTCTAATCCCCTCCCTCGTTCTCCTTCCTCAGTCCCTCCCTCCCTCCCTCCTCCCCTCCTATTCTCAAATCCCCTCCCTCTTCCTCCTCCCTCCCTCCCTCCTTCCCTCTCTCCCTCCCTCCCTCCCTCACGCCCTCCAACTCTCGTCCCTTCCCCATTCACCCTCCCCCTCCCCACCTCACTCATTAATACATCTTCCAAGATGGTCTCCAATGCCCAACTATAACCAAGATACAACCACTTGCCTTCAATGGACGAACAGCGATCGCACGAGAACCTGGCGAACGAGAGCTGCGGGGTTTGAGGCGACGGCGACAGAGGCGGCGACTCCTCTCGCGTCCCTCGCCCTGATTGAGCCTCCGCGCGGGTTCCGCTCGGGGGAGTGAGGGCGTCAGGAGTCGGTTGTGGCTGATCGCTTTCTCGCCCTCGCCGCTGTCACTTTTTGGCTATCTATAGGTTTATGTATGTACATTTATACATGC
>NC_091573.1:9242679-9250179 GCF_042767895.1 Penaeus vannamei | reverse complement strand
ATTTGAACGATATTTCCATGACGGTCTTTATTTGATGATTCAGACCTCGCATTTCCATCTATTTTTTACCGGCAGCAAAGTGAGGACTGATGACTATCAAAATTGATAGGCTTTTCAAAGAGTTTATCATTAATGGATAATCAGTATTTTTAAGACTTCAAATTGCACACTTAATAGAATTCTCTCGCTGTCATGCAACGGGTTCCATTATGCCTCGTTCGCCTCTCAATATTTGCGTCCGTCGGGTCAGCTGTTGTTTTAGGCTTTTGCTGTCTTTTTCTTGGTCTTTTTTTATTAGTTTTATTTATCGTCTGTTGTTTATTTGGTTTCATTTATTTGTTTTATCTATTTATCTGTTCATCATTATAATTGTTGTTGTTCTTATCATTATCGTTATTATCATTATTATCATCATTATCTTTATTTTTTCATCGTCATTTCCGCTGTCAAGGCACCACGTAATTTATAGACAATTGTTAAAACATCTCTTTCTCTGATTATCTATTATTTCCCTTGTTCGTCTTTCTTTCCCTTCTCTTCTCTTCTCTTTCGCTTTGTTTTTCGTCTTTCTGTCCCTCCTCTTGTTCTCATTCGCCTTGTTCTTCGTCTTCGTCTTCTTTTGCATTTATTTCTATTCTACTTTTCTTAGTTATATTTATTCCTCTTGTCTTCTTACTCTCTCCTCTTCCTCTTATTTTATTTTATCATCTTCCTTTTCCTCCTCCTTCCTCCTTTTTCTGCCCCTTCTTTACCTTTCTCCTCCTCATTCTCCTTCTTCTTTGCTAACTAAATCTTTCTCCTCCCTTTCTCTTCCTCTTTTTACTCTTACTTTTACTTCCCATTCCATAGGGACCCCCAACCCCTCCTCCAGAAGAAGAAAAGTAAAGAAAGGAAAATGAAAGAAAAAAATACGAAAAAAATAGGAAAAAGAGACAATTTCTCAAGGTTATTTGATCCCCCATCACTCCTATTCACTCCTCTATCCATTTTCTTTTTTTATTTCTTTCTATTCCTCCCTTCTCTCATTCCCCCATCCGCCCCCTCTCGCCTGCCCGACTTCAAGTCTATATCTCCCTTCTCATTTTTTTTTTATTCTTTTATTATTATCTTCTCGGCCCGTTTATCTCCATCTTTCTCCTATCCCTACCTTTCTCCTTCTCTTCTATCCTCTCTCCCTCTTCTTTATCCCTCCTTCCCTTTCTTCTCCTTCATGTCCCGGTTGGTAGCGAGATTTCCAGATAGACAGCCTCTTTATCTATCCCTATTCCCTTTTCCTTATTCACACCCCATTCCCTATCCTTCTCCACCCCCCCCCCCCTCCTCCCTCCCCGAGATTCCCAGACAACCCCTCCTTTAAAACCACTGCCTCCTTGGATGTCCTTCAGCCTCCTTCCCCAACTCTTATCCCTTCCCCCCTCTCCCCATCCCCTTCCTCCCCCCCCCCGTCTCCCCTCTCTCTATCCCCCTCCCTCTCCCCTCTATCATCTCCTCCTCTCTCTATCCCCCTCCCCTCCCCGTCTCCTTTCCCCTTCGACCCATCTCTCCTAACTCTTCCCCCCCCCCTTTCCCCCCATCCTAACCCCCCCAACCCCGATATCCCTCCCTCTGCAACCCATCTTCAACTCTTCCTCCTCTTCCTCCTCCCCCCATCATCATCCCGTACCTCTCACGCCCACTCTCCTCCCTCCTCCTCCCCTCTCTCTCTCTCTCCTCCAACCCTTCCTCCATTCTCTCTCTTCCCTTCTCCCCCTCCCCTCTCTCCCTATCTCTCTCCCTCTATCCCCAACTCTTCCTCCATTATATCTCCCCCCTTCTTCCACCTCTCTCTCTCCCCTCCAACCCTTCCCCAATCTTCTCACCCACACTCCCCTTCCCTTCTTCACCCCATCTCTCTCTCCCTTCTCCTCCCCTGACCCTCCCCTATCTCTCTCTCCCCCCTCCCCCCCCCCCATCTATCTCTCTCTCTCTCCTCCAACCCTTCCCCCATCCTCTCTCACCCCCACTCTCCCCCTTCCCTTCTCCCCCCCCTATCTCTCTCTCTCCCCCTCCCCGCTTTCGCCCCCTCTCTCCCCTCCCTCCCCATTTCCCTCCCTTCCCCCCAACCCTTCTCCCCTCCCCTTCCCCCATCCTCTCCCTCCCTCCCTCCCTCCCTCCACTCCCCTTCTCCCCTCCCTCCCTCCCTCCCTCCCTCCCTCTCTCCCTCCCTCAACCCGATCTCGACTGAAGCACCATCGATTACGGCCATTTATGTTCCAGCGGAGCCCGTGATGTGGTTTTCCGCGTGGATCTCCGGCCGGCGGATCGCTCGACGGAGGCCAAAGGTAGTTGGACTCGGAGGCGGTCGCGGAGGAGGATTCTGCGACCGGTAATCTTGGGTTTAATTGCAGGGCTGAGAGGGGGGGCGGAGGGGGTTTGGGGTTGTTTGTTTGTTTATTATTGTTATTATTATCATTATTATTATTATTATTATTATTATTATTGTTGCTGTTGTTGTTGTTGCTGTTGTTGTTGTTGCTGTTATTGTTGTTGTTATTGTTATTGTTATTATTATTATTATTATTATTATTGTTATTGTTATTATTATTATTATTATTATTATTATTATTATTATTATTATTATTAATATTATCATTATTTGTGTGTGTGTGTCTAATTGTACTGCTGGGAGGAGGGGTGTTTTTCTTTGTTTTTTTTTGTCGTATGATTCATTCTATTTATATTATCTTTTTTCGTCTATTATAGGTGGAAAACGAGAGATAAGAACCAATTTGAGTTGTTTAAGCCTGAGTAGCGACGTGGATACTGATATCTGTGATCAAAATATCGCCGTAAGGGTGGTTCTATCTTTTTAATCATCAATCTATTTATTTGATTTGTAATCTGAAAAAAATCTGAAGCAGGTGGAAAAGAAAGCGGAATCGCTGACAATCTGGCTTCCTTGATGGCTTGTAATGTTGTCTTAGATTCTTAAGTCTTTTGTCTAATTATGATGATTTTTATTAGAGATAAAGATTAAAAGTCTTTTGTCTTATGATGATTTTTATTAGCGATGAAGGAGCTTGATATTGTTTTAATTCTTTGTCATCTTTAACATTTAGAAAACACCCGGAGTCGACCTCACTTTGACCTGTTTTAATGTGTCTTGGTGTTTCAATTTGCGAGGTAGGGGATTCTGAACACTTAAAACTCGTTTGTATAATTTTGTTGCTTTTCGAAGAAGTAGTATTGTTATCGCTTTTATGATTATTTTCATTATATATGACATTTAAAAACCGGATGAGATCAGTCCCAGCGTGACTTTGTTTTAATGCCATTTTGTGGTTAGTTTTGCATTTATATAATTTTTGTCTGAATGCCTAAGGGCGTATGGCTAAATTTGTCACAATCCATTACGTCTTCGATTTTCATCTATCTCTATCTATTAGCGTTCTGAGGGTATTCTCCACACTGCTTCTTCTTTTTGCTTTCTATTCCTTTTTTTTTTTTTTTTTTTTTTTTTTACTTTACTTTACAGGCCGATAACAATTAAGAAACATTCCAGTCTGATTTTGCTATTTTTCTCTCTCTCACTCTTTTCCATTCAAGTACAAGAATAGTATGCTGATAATGATTATGATAAGGAATAACAGCAATAATAATAATAATGATGATGATAATAATGATGGTGATAATAATAATAATGATAGTAGTAGTAGTAGTAGTAATGATAATAATAATAATAATAATAATGATGATAACAGTAATAACAATAATAAGAATAAGAATAACAATAACATATAAGGATAATAATGAAGCTTGTCAGAACGATAATGATGATTTTTCTACAATCATGATAATAGTAAGGATGATAAAAATTGTAATAATGATGATAATGATAAGAAGACTAATAACAATGATTATAAGAATGATAATAACAAAGACAGCATGGTAATGTTATCATCATTATCATATGATTATCATTTTCGCCATAATTAGCCTTATCATTATTGTTTTTAATAGTATCATATAATTAGCGCTATTATAATCTTTATCATTAGCGGAAGTTGGAGTAATATTGTTGTTCTGATGTTGTTGCTACTGTCATCATTATCATTCTCATTATTATCATCATCATCATTATCATTATTATTGCTGTTGTTGTTGTAATTAAGAACATTATTACTGTCACCATCCTCATTGCTGCTATTATTATCATCGTTATCAATATTGCCATCATCATTATTACTATCATCATTATCATCATAATCCTGATTATTATTACTATTGTCATAATCATGATCATTATTGTTATTATTTTTGCATCAAAATCATAGTTTTCTTATTGTTATCATTACCAGTATCATTGTTGTTATCCTTATCACCATCATTTTCATCATCATTATAATCATTATCATTACTACTGATAATAGTAGTAGCAGTAGTGCAAGTAGTAGTAATAATGATAATGATGAGAATGATAATAATGATTTATGGTGGTAAAAATGATAACAATGAATAATGATAGTAATAATGATAATAATGATTAATGATAGTAATAATGATAATAACGGTAATAATAATTATCATGATGATAGTAATAATAATGAGAATACTAATACTAATACCAGTAACAATAATGATATTAGTGATGATAATGATAACAATGATGATAATGATAATGATAATAATGACAATAGTAATAATAATGATAATAATATTCACGTTGATAATAATAGAGAAAGACAATAAAAACATTACAACTTTTATCATTGTATCATTACTGTTATCAACATTATCCTCATGATTTTTATCATTGCTATTACTGTATTATCATCATCATTATTGGTATCATTACCAATCTTATCAACATTCTATCATTGGTATCATTAGTATCATACCATTCGTTAATAAGGTCGAGTATAGTATAAAGTATAGTGTTATGGTGTTGCACTGTCTTGGCCCCTTGTCTATAACACGCTAAGATTAACTTTGAATTTTGTATTATTGAATATTCTGTAGTCCCGTTTAGAGAAGGAATGAGAGAGAGAGAGACAAAACGATGGGTATATTTAATGGTTTTATACTTAATTGTTTTGCAAAGAGATAATTGCGTGTTGTGTTTCCGCTTTTAATTAACGGTATTTGCATTTTTGAATTTTTGCTTCTCCAATGCGTAGTTCTAGTTTTTTTTTTCTTTCTTTTTTTTTTTTCTTTTTTGTCTTTCTCATCCTCATTGTTTTTTTCTGTTTTTTGTTTCTTTTTTTTTTTCTTCGTTTGTTTGTCTGTCTCTTTCTCTCTCTGTTTCTGTCTATCTGCATGTCTCTCTCTCTGTCTCTTTCTCTCTTTCTTTCTCTCTCTCTCTCTATCTATCTATCTTTCTCTTTCTTTCTTTCTTTCTTTCTCTCTCTCTCTCTATCTATCTTTCTTTCTTTCTTTCTTTCTTTCTCTCTCTCTCTCTCTCTCTCTATCTATCTATCTATCTATATATCTATCTCTCTTTCTCCTTCTCTTTCTTTCTCTTTCCCTATCTTTATTTTCATCTTCATCTTTATCTCTATCTCTCTCTCTCTTCTTTTTCTTCTTCTTCTTCTCCTTCTTTTTCTTATTAATGTCATGTGAATAATTGCTTCCCTTTTCTTCTCACCTTTTATCTCCATCTCTAATTCTTTTTATACGCCTGATTTCTTTATTCCGCATTTCTTTCTCACTCTATTCATCCTTCCCTTTTTATCCTCTCCCCTTTCTTCCAATTAGACTATTTTCTCTCTTCTTTATTCAGACTTTTAGGTCCATTCCCTAATTCTCTGATTGTGTTTCTTATTTCTTTTCGTCTCTCTTACTTTCGCTGTTTTTTTTCCTTTTCTTTTCTTTTTTTTTTCTTTTTTTTTAGATAGATTAGTATATGGTTCAACATATTTATTTCTATGCCTAGCTTTCTATCTATCTATGTCTCTATGTGAATCTTACTTCATTATAAAGATGGATTGGTGTATTATTTATCCTCCTCCCTCCCTCTCTATCTATCTCTGTGTCTATTCCATTTTGTCCATTCTCCCTCCCCCCTTTGTTCTTTCTCTCTCACTCCCCTGATTCGCTGTCTCTCCCTTCTCTAGCCCTTTCCTTCCCTCCCCCGATGATTTCCCTCCTCCCTTCCCATCCCCAACACTTTCCCTCCTCTCTCCCTCCCTCCTCCAACACTCTCCCTCTCCCTTACTGCTATCCTTTCTCTTCTCCCTCCCTCTATCCCTTCCCTTTACTCATACCTTCCTCCCCCCACCAACCGTTCCCCCTAATCTTACCCCTCCTCCTTCCCTCCCTACCTCTCCCTTCCCCCTACTCCTACCCCTACTACCTCCCCTTACCCCAACCCACCCCTCCCTTTCCCCCTTACTCCTACCCCTCTTCCCTCCCCTAACCCCCCACCCCACTCCACCCCTCTCAAACACACCCAAAATACACTCTCAGCCTCGAAATACCAGCTTGACCCTACCCTCCCACTTTTTTTCTTTTTTTTTCCTTTAAACTTTTTCCCTTTAGGCGAGAGAGGTCGAGCAGACATATCATTAGATTACGGTTAATTATACACGACAATAAGCTAATTAAAGTGGTCATTATCCCGAGCCTGTAATGAACTGCGAGAGCGCACTTGGCAACGCCTGGGATGGTGGGTCGGTGTTTGGAATGGTATGTGGTATTAGGAATTGATTTCGGTTGTGGGGGGGAGGGAGGGAGGGGGTGGGCTGAGGGAAGGAGGGGGAGAGGGATGGGAGAGGGAAGGGAGGGAGGAGGGGTAGAGGGAAGGAGGGAGGGGAGGGAGTTGGAGGAGAGGGAGAGAGGGAGAGAGAAGAGGGTTTGGGAGAGGGAAGGAGGGAGGGGATGGGAGAGGGAAAGAGGGAGGAGGGAGAAAGAGAAATGAGGAGTAGGGAGGATGGGAAGGAAGAAAGGAAGAAGAGGAAGAGAGCAGGACATGAGAGGAGAGGAAAAGAGAGAGAGAGAGGAGTAATAAGGAAAAGAAAAAGAAACTATCAAAGAGAGAGAAATAGAGAAAATGACGAAGAAAATGAGTGAGTGAACGACTGACTGAGCGGACAACCGAACGAGTGAACGGCCAAGCAAGCTAACTGTCGAACGAGTGAACGACCGAGCGAGCGAACTGCTGAACGATCTAACCACAGAACGAGTGAACAACCAAACGACCGAACAGCCAAGTACCCGAACAATCCTGCCCCTAACTACCCGAAAGCGTGAACGACCTAACAACCAAGCCACCGAACCACCAAGCTACATAACGACCTATTACCAAACGACCAAACGACGGAGAACAAGTGAACGAAGCGAACAAGGGAACGACCGAATGGGTGAACGACCAAACTTCCGAACAATAGAGCGGGTGAACAAGGGAACGACCGAATGTGTGAACGACCAAGCTGCCGAAAAACCGAGCTGGTGAACAAGGGAACGACCGAATGGATGAACAAGGGAACAACCGAATGGATGAACAAGGGAACGACCGAATGGGTG
>NC_091573.1:9199212-9201712 GCF_042767895.1 Penaeus vannamei | reverse complement strand
CCTTTTCCTCCTATTCGTCCTATTCATCCCTCTTTCTCCTTCTTCTCCTCCTCCTCTTCCTTCTCCCCCTACTCTTCTTCCTCCTCCTCCTCTTCCTTCTCCCCCTCTTCCTCTTCTTCCTCCTGCTTCTCCTCTTCCTTCTCTTTCACCTCCTCATCATCCTCCCTCCCACTCCTCCTCCTCTTCTTCCTCCTCCTCCTACTCGTCCTCATCCCTCTTTCTCCTTCTCCTCCTCCTCTTCCTTCTCCACCTCCTCTTCTTCTTCCTCCTGCTCCTCCTCCTCCTTCTCTTTCTTCTCATCACCATCCTCCCTCCCACTCTTCCTCCTCTTCCTCCTATTGCTACTGCTCTCTTCTCGTCCTCTTCCTTCTCTTCCTGTTGCCTCTCCTTCCTCCTCCTCCTCTTTCACCTCCTGCTCCCTTCTCGTCCTCTTCTTCTTTCTCCTCCTTTTCTTGTTGTCTCTCTCTCTTCCACCTTTCCGTCTTCCTTCTCCTACTATACCTCCTGCTCTTGCTCCTTTCTCCTCCTCCTATTCTTACTCTCTTCTCGTCCTCCTCCTCCTTCTTTTCCTACGTCCTTGTCTTCCTCGTCGCGCTCTTCCTCCTCTTCCCACAACCTTCCCTCCCGCCACCCCTCCCTACCTCCCCGCCCTCTCCCCTCCTCCCCGTCCTCTCCTCTCCTCCCCTCCCCGCCTTCTCTCTTCCCTCCCTCCCCGTCCTCCCCCCCCTCGCCCTCTCCTCCCCTCCCCTCCCCGCCCTCTCCCCTCCCTTTTCCCCTCTTATCTGGCTTCTCTCTCCTCTCTTCTCCCCTCTCGGTGATAATTCAATCTCCCCGCCAGCGATGTTTGTGTGGAAGCATAGGATTTGCATTACAGATTAAGCTCCTTCTCTTACTCGATACAAACACTTGACTGCCACGCCACCGGGGTCGCCGCGCCGCACTTGGACGCGGCGGCTTCGTCTTCGGATTCGTGGTCGTGGCTTCGGGTTCTGGGACGCTGAATGTGGAGGCGTGGGTTGTCCTGTTGCCGGCTTGGCTGTGTCTTCGTGGGTTTGCAACGCTTGATACGGTAACTCCTGGAGACTTTTTTTTGTGGGTTTGTTGTGTCTCTTCGTTGCCTCGCGACACTTTGCCACGATACTTATTTCTTTTTTTGTGTGTATGAGACTGTACGCCACGCCATACTTCCGAGGATTGCGAAGTATTGCGACAGCTTTGACGAAACCACACTTTTTTTTCTTTCCTTTTTTTTTTTTTTTTGCCACGCTACATATTCTTATTCTTTGAAAACCACGTCACCCGCTCCAACACCAACACTCACACTATTACTTCCAAGCTACACTCTGCCACACCACGCCATACTACCCTGCCATTGCCGCCACCAGGTAAACCAACCCAACTCGGAGCCATGGAGCAATGAGGAAATTATGACGTCGATTTAAACTGCATTTTATCTCACCTAAAGTACCTACATATAGCTATCCCTCACATACCAATTTTTTTTATAGTGTTCTTGAGTTAGAACTTACACCATTACACAATTCATAACTAGTGATAATAAAAAAATGGTAGTCACAGAACTAGGCCACGGACATTGTTATAAATCACAAAGGGGCTTGTTATTATTATTATTATTATCATTATTATTATCATCATCATTTATGAACAATAACAAAAAAAATAATATTGGGAACCGCTGAACTATACCATCACCTGCCACACCACAACTAATCCACAACTATTTCTCACACCTTCGTTTCTTTTCGTCAGACTCAACATCAACTTCTTAGTTTTGTAGAAAAAGTATGAATGAGAATGGATGAATATCTTCACAATACAAGAGATGTATTTGACCGGTTTCGATTCTACCTTCGTCGGAAATAAAAAATAAAATAAAGATAAAAAAGAAATAAAAAGAAACTGCATGTCTCATACCGCATTTATTCGCTGGTACTTTTCATCGAGGGATTCTTTGCCTCGCTGTACTTCCTTTCTTTCACACTTTCCATTCTTCCTTTCATTTCCTTGGTGGCGGTCGGTGACATTAATGATAATAATGATGATGATGATGATGATGATGATGATGATGATGATGATGATGATGATGATGATGATGATGAGGATGATTATAATAATAACAATAATAATAATAATAATAATAATAATAATAATAATAATGATAATAATAATGATAATAATAACAACAATAATAATGATAATAATGATAATAATAATGATAATAATGATAATGATAATCATGATAATTATTATTATTATGATAATATGAATGAAAATAATATTAGTAATAATATTAGTGATAATAATATTAATGATAATAGGAATTATAATAATTGATAATGATAACAATGATATTGATAATAATGTCAATAATGATGATAATGAAAACAACAACAATGCTAATAATAGTAGATAATGATAACAATAATAATAATAACAATAATAATAATAATGATAATAATAATACTAATAATAATGATAA
>NC_091573.1:9180594-9183094 GCF_042767895.1 Penaeus vannamei | reverse complement strand
CCCTCCTCTCTCTTTCCTTCTCTACTCTCTCTCTCTGTCCTTTCACTCTCTCTTTTTTCTCTCTCTCCCTCCCTCTCCCTCTCTTTCTCCCACCGTCTCCCTCTCTCTCTCCTCCCTCTCTGTCTCTCTCTTCCCCTCTCTCCCACCGCTTTCTCTCTCTCTCCCTCCCTCTCTGTCTCTCTCTCTCATATCATGCTTCTGTATGGATGGGCGTGCCGTATCGCACCCGCGGTTCTTCAACAACTCGCTAAGTCTGAGCAAATTTACTCGCTTCATGAAATCATGAGTTGAGGAGGTGATCAGTGTTTTAAAACAATCTCACAATCTCTAATAATTTTTAAAGTTTTTAGTCCATATCGTTCTTATCTTAGTAATGTAGAGTTTATGTTTGTTCTGTGTTTTGCTCTCTCTATCTACTCATGTATAATTACATGCTATCTCCATCTCTAACAACTCTTCATCACTACATTACATTCTCTCTCCATTGCTGTTTATCCATTTACGCGTATATATCTGTTTCTAACAGGTTTTTGTCTTTTACTCTTGTTATTCCTCTATTTCTCCCATTTGTCATTTCCTATTTTTACTGTTTCTTTCTCTCCTACTAAGTATCAACTTCTCGTTTCTTCTTCACTGCACATTCGTTAGGGTAAAATCTGACGACATATGTAGTTTGTGGAGAAGACTTTAGATATCTCCTATCAATGATTGTTATGATCATTATCATTAATTGTCATTCTCTTGAATTTCACTATTAACATCTCCATAACAATATATTGTTGTTAGTCACCAGTTCATGTAGCTCAATGGTATCGATGATCACTTCAGTTATGGATTATCATTATCATCATTATTGTCATCATTGTTTACATTCTCGACCCGTATCATTGTGCATTTGATCATGTGTTGTCGATCTTTCACGCGCTCAAGTTAGCTTTGATTGCAATTTTTCGTCTCTCAACCTTGACTGAGACCAAGAGTTCAAAAGAATTTCCCGAAGGAAGTGACATACCTTCTCCTGGTTCACGGTAAGATGCGTTAGATCAGCAATGTCGGCAATTAATCACTTGGGGCCAAATTATGCGTCGGGGAAGTGTGCATTAAAGAGATCTTGATGCCATGCATCGCGGTGGAGGAACAGGAGAAGCTCATAGAAGGGAAGGTGGGGGGGAAGGAGGAGAGGGGAAGGAGGGGGGGGAGAGGGGGGGGAAGAAGGGAGAGGGGAAAGGGAGGACGTATCCACTCTCATTCTTTCTCTCTCTCTCTCTATCCTCTCTCTCTCTCCCTCTGCCCCCCTCCCCCCTAGTCACTTAGGGTCGCCGCGCATTCCTCAAACAGGATTGATTGCCCAGTGTAACCTTCACCTTCGCTTGGCTGGGTTTTGAGAGTGCCAGCATTTGGATTGCAACCACCTGAGCCGCCCTGGTTTCGACTCAGAATTCACCAGCTCTTCCGAAGCCCATGATTTCCCTTTTCATCGATGGTTGTAGTTGAGACATCACAAGGGTCGGCATTCCGCTACAAATTGAATGTGAAGTCAAATGACACTTCCACCAACGTTCCTGCCATAATGAACTCACTAGATTGTCATTTGTCACCGCGAAATTGCATTATGGGTAATGAGACTGTCGGGACGAAGGGCGCAACCGGCATCGCGAGAGGCAAGCGAACTCCGCCCATCCGCACGCAGATCAGAAGAGCCGAAATCCCTTGACGGCCTCCGCGGGTTTTGATCCCCGAGGTTCTTGGGTAGTCGAGTAGCGTCGTAAAGTTGGCGACCACATGTGGTAAGCGACACGACGTACAAATTGTCCCATGCCCTGCCTCGGCTCGGGTCACTGCCAAGTTCCTGCTGGACAGTTGATGCTTGACAGTAAGAGGTGGAGAAGGTGGGGTGGTAGGGGGGGTAGGGGGGAAGGGAGATTATGGTAACAGTGGTTGCAGGAAGTTCAACAAGGGGTACAGAAGGAAATTTAGGGCGAAAAGTTCCACTAGGAGGGTCGTGAAGGGAGGGAGGGAGTTCCAGAGAGGAACAGGGGATGGGCAGAAGGGAGATATCTAGAAGGGAAGGGGATTAGGGATTGATTTAGGGGAGGTGAGGGGGAGGGAGAGGGGAAAGGGGAAGGGAGAGGAGGGGGTCAAGTGGGAGGAGGGGAATCTATAAGTATTTTTCCCACATACTGATCCTTGTCATCGTCGTGAACTACTTCAAATATCTTTATTCAAAATAACTGTTAAGTCTAATGTTGCAAATGGGATAAACAAGAAGCACTTTTGAAGGCGCAGCTTCGTTATGAACATAAGGACATTTATTAAAGCAAGTCAAGATAAAAGCAGAGAGAGAGATAGAGAGAGAGAGAGAGAGAGAGAGAGAGAGAGAGAGAGAGAGAGAGAGAGAGAGAGCAGAAGAGTAAAAAAAAAAATGTAAAAGCCAAACAGAATGAAAAGTGACTTTGACAATAGCAAAGCAAGGGTAAACAACCCAAAATGATTAAAATCA
>NC_091573.1:9170594-9175594 GCF_042767895.1 Penaeus vannamei | reverse complement strand
TGTGGAATGAAAGATAAACTGAACTCGCTTATCCGGTTGGGAGTACATCATAAATAAAGACTGGCGGGAGAGAGAGAGAGAGAAAAAAAAAGGAAAAAAGAAAATATGTTCGTAACCCTCGAGTTATTATGCCACGGCCGAGGTGTGTGTGTGTATGTCTCCAACTACTTCCTCTCGCCTACTTCAAAACCATTTCATTAACTGGCTGGCGGAACAACTTTGACGAAAACTTAATAGCATTCGGGAGACGACAGAAATATCCTCTGCGAAGGGAGCCTGTGTGTGTGTGCGTGCGTTCGTTCGCGCCCTCCGCCATTGTGCGTATCGCGCGCTCTTAGGACTTTTACTTTATTATATCACTCTGTATCGCCAACATCCTCCTGTTTTTCCTGCAGATCTTAGCATTTTCCGAATTGTCGATGTAATAAGTCGCCTTTACTCCATCTGATTATGTCACTCAGCATCTCTAATCCCGACATTTTACGAATACAAATTCTCCTTAGCGAGCTTCTTCGCCATTCAAGAACGGCAATTACCGCGAACTCCCGATCTTTCTCTCCAATCAAACCCCAATTATTTTCGTCCACGTCCGTCCTCCGCGTGTTAATCCGACCACCTAATTGGCTTCTGGAGAGAGCGATATCGGTTGAGCAGCGAATTAATTCTACGCTCTGATCCCCCCGCGCGCTGGATAACGACCCTGACGTAAATAGACCTTAGTTTGGCGGATAATAACCGAGTATAATATGATGATCTTGTGGATCGGGCTCGTGTTTATTCAGTAATTGTGTTTAAGTGCTTCTTTTTTTTCTTTTTTAAGGGGGTGGGGTAGGATAGGGGGAAAGGGGGATGGGGGTTACTCTGAGGTTAGGGATGGCAAGGGGGAGGGGGAGGGGGGAGGGGATAATGGCGGTTTATTTATATATTTTGAATCGTACGTAGAAATGGCGGGAAATGATTTTCTGTGGTTCCTCGTGTTTTCCTATCTGTTTATTTCTCTTGTTTATTTCTTTTCTCTCCTTTAACTCCCTTTCTCCTTAACTTATGTTTTTTTTTGTGTGTGTGTGCGACACTAGGCCTCTCATTGTGTCTATCAATCTCTGTCTATCGCTGTCGCTTCCATGTCATCTATCTCTCTCTCCCTATTTAAGCTCCTTTCCTCCCTCTCTCTTCCTGCCTTCCACTCCCCTTCTATTCCCCTCATTCGCTTTCCACTTCGCTGCTTCCTCTCTACCATCTTCCCCTCACTGCCTGGTCCCTCCTTCCCTCACTCGCTCTCCTCTATCTCTTCTCGGTTTCTCTCTTCTCTTCCCCATTCATTCCTCTTCCCTCTTCTCCCCTCTTCTTTCTTTCCTTCACTCTCCTCCCCTCCTCTTCCCTCATCCTCCCTTTCCTTCCATCCCTCACTCTCCTCTCCCCTTCTTCCCTCCCTTCCCCTCTCTTCCCTCCCTCCTTCCCCTCTCCCCTCCCTCCCTTCCCCCTTTCTCCCCTTCCTCCTCTCCTTCCCTACCTTCCCCTCTCCCCTTCCTCCCCTCCACTTCCCTCCCTTTACTCACTCCCCTACCTCCCTTCCCCTCTCTCCCTCCCTCCCTCTCCCTTTCCCCTCTTCCTCCCTTCCCTTCCCCTCCCCTCCCTCCTTTCCCCCTCTCTCCCCTTCCTCCCTCCCTCCCCCTTCCTTCCTTCCTCTCCCCTTCCTCCCCTCCTTCCCCTCTCCCCTTCGGCAGCGTTGTCAGCAGCTCCCAATGGCGCCGCTAATAAGATCTGCAGACGAGCTGTTTCCTGCGCCGTACTATCAATTTGTCAGTAAACAACCGCGTCAGGTAGAAAAAGGAGAGAGAATAAAAATAAAAGAGAGGGAGAGGGAGAGGGAGGGAAAGAAGGGAAGAGTGAGAGGGAGAGGGAGAGAAAGAGGGGAAGAGGGAGAAAAAAGAGAGAATGAAAATAAAAGGGAGAGGGAGAGGGAAAGAAAGAGGGGAAGAGTGAGAGGGAGAGGAGGAGAAAAAAAGAGAATGAAAATAAAAGAGAGGGAGAAGGAGAGAAAGAGGGGAAAAGGGAGAGGGAGAGGAGAAAAAGAGAGAATGAAAATAAAAGGAAGAGGGAGAGGGAGGGAGAAAAGAGGATAAAAATGAAAATAAAAGAGAGAGGGAGAGGGGGAGAAAAGAGGGGATAGAAATATAAAAGAGAGGAGAGAGGGAGAAAAGGAGGGATAAAAATAGAGACATAAAAGAGAGAGGGAGTGGGAAAGAAAAGAGGGGATAAAAATAGGGAATAAAAGAGAGAGGGATAGAAGGGAAAGAAAGAGGAGATAAAAATGAAAATAAATGAGAGAGGGAGAGGGAAGAGAAAAGAGAGGAATAAAAATAAAAATAAAATGGAGAGGGAGGGGAAAGATGGGAATGAAATAAAAATAAAAGAGAGAGGGAGAGGAAGAGAAAAGAAGGAATAAAAAATAAAAATAAAAGAAAGAGGAAGAGGGAAAGAAAGAGGGGGAAGAACGAGAGGGAGAGAGAGAGACTTAGAGAGAAAGGGAGTGATGGAGAGGGAGAAGAGGGAGAAGAGGAGAGAGGGTAGAATGACGTACATAAAATGGATCATAGCTCTTAATCGCGCTATGCTAATCTAGCTTTTCACGAAGCCTTGATATTAGCGTGTGTTCCAAGCTTCGATAATGAGCGGGCTATATACGCTTCAATTTTTTTTTTTTTTTTTTTTTTTTTTTTTTTTTTTGCTTTTTACCAAATCTTCCATGCTTCCCCCCCAAAAAAAAAGGAAAGAAAGAACGAAAGAAAGAAAGATGGGATGAATTAATAAATCTAAAAAAACAACATAAAAAATAAAATAGGATGAATTAGATTTATTTAAAAAAAAATAAATAGGATGAATTAATAAAACAGAAAAAAAAGAAAAATAAATAAAGAAAGAAAAATCATGGAAGGAATTAATAAAACAAAAAAACAAGGCATAAAAATAGAATAGAAAAATAAATTTGATTAGTAATAATAAAAAAATACATAAAAAGGATTAAAAAAATAAAATTGATTAATAAAACTAAAAAAAAAAAAATGTATAAAAAGAAGACAAAAAAAGAACATCCAGGAATAGACAAGATACTAACACGCCTTTGAGGAAATGGTAATAAATTAGTCTCCCCGAGGCGGAGTCCACGCGGAACACCCCCAACAAAAAACGGGAGCTGGCACGGCGCGCGCTACCTCATCAACTCCATAATGAGACAAGATCAGCTGACTAATTGCTTCATAAATCACAGTATACACCTTTGAAGAACTATACCACCACCCGCTTTTTACCCTCCGGTTGATTTTGGGGCGAACTAATTGAGTCGTTAAAGACAGCGTGTAATGGGCTTGCGAGAAGAGGAAAATTTTGTGTTTTAAGGGGAGAGACTCGGGCGATTAGGAAATAGGTTGGGAAATGCATCGCTGAGAGAGCCACGCCGGCCGGAGATAATTGCATTAACAAGAACAGAAACACGTACGAACGTAAACTGTGAATAGCGGTCTATATATATTCACGACACGCACGTACACACGCACAGACACACACACACACACACACACACACACACACACACACACACACACACACACACACACACACACACACACACACACACACACACACACACACACACACACACACACACACACACACACACACACGTACACACACGGCATAAATAAATACATCTGTGCAAAATAATAAAAATAACAGACTGATGGATGAATACACAGACAGACAGATAGATATATAGATAGATGCATATAGAATGAACAAAACACAAAATACTACCCATTAAAGTAACAGACACAAGTAATAATATCATCTGACAACTTCAAGCCATTTAGATCAATGTCTAAATTCCAAATCCTTTATATTTCCCCGTTCATTTTAAAATTCTTTTTCGAAGAGAGAGAGAGAGAGAGAGAGAGAGAGAGAGAGAGAGAGAGAGAGAGAGGAGAGAGATAAGAGAGAGAGAGAGAGAGAGAAAGGGAGGGAGAGAAGGGAGAGAGAGAGAGAGAGAGAGAGAGAGAGAGAGAGAGAGACAGAGAGAGAGAGAGAGAGAGAGAGAGAGAGAGAGAGAGAGAGAGAGAGAGAGAGAGAGAGAGATAGGGACATAGAAGGGGAATGAAAAATAAGAAAGAGACAGAAACAGGAGAGAGAGAGAGAGAGAGAGAGAGAGAGAGAGAGAGAGAGAGAGAGAGAGAGAGAGAGAATTTTCATTTAATAAACGCCTACTCAACTCACTCCCATAAAGTTAATTCAACCATAAAACCGCCATCAAATTCAGCTTCTCTTAATTAAATATTAAATCCCTGTCGTTTGCCAATGCAATGTGAGGTCATTTTGATTTTCTTTTTTTTTTCCTTTTTTTCTTTTTTATCCTTTTTCTTTTTTCCTTTTTCCTTTTTTTTTTTTTTTTTTTTTTTGTTAAACAGGGAATCTTGTGATGCACGTTGGGGGGGGGGGGGGGGAAGGGGAAGGGGGTAGGGGGAGGCATTTTGATTTTCCTTTTTTTTCTTTTTTTCTTTTTTATCCTTTTTCTTTTTTTCTTTTTCCTTTTTCTTTTTTTTGTTAAACAGGTAATCTTGTGATGCACGTTGGGGGGGGGTATGGGGAAGGGGGGTAGGGGGTCATTTTGATTTTCCTTTTTTTTTCTTTTTTTTTACTTTTTTTATCTTTTTTCTTTTTCCTTTTTTTCCTTTTTTTGTTAAACAGGTAATCTTGTGATGCACGTTGGGGGGGGGGGGGGGGGGGGGTATGGGGGAAGGGGTAGGGGGGTCATTTTGATTTTCCTTTTTTTTCTTTTTTCTTTTTACCCTTTTTTCTTTTTCCTTTTTTTCTTTTTTTTTTTTGTTAAACAGGTAATCTTGTGATGCACGTTGGGGGAGGCGGGGGGGGGGGGTTATGGGGAAGGGGGTAGGGGGGGGTTATTTAGATTTTCTTTTTTTTCGCTTTTACCCGTTTTCTTTTTCCTTTTT
>NC_091573.1:9160594-9165594 GCF_042767895.1 Penaeus vannamei | reverse complement strand
CAAAGACCGAAAATACCAAAGACCGAAAAATACCAAAGACCGAAAATACCAAACAGCGAAAATACCAAAGACCGAAAATACCAAAGACCGAAAAATACCAAAGACCGAAAATACCAAACAGCGAAAATACCAAAGACCGAAAATACCAAAGACCGAAAATACCAAAGACCGAAAATACCAAACAGCAAAAATACCAAAGACCGAAAATACCAAAGACCGAAAAATACCAAAGACCGAAAATACCAAAGACCGAAAATACCAAACAGCGAAAATACCAAAGACCGAAAATACCAAAGACCGAAAACACCAAAGACCGAAAATACCAAAGACCGAAAACACCAAAGACCGAAAATACCAAACACCGAAAATACCAAAGACCGAAAATACCAAACAGCGAAAATACCAAAGACCGAAAATACCAAATACCGAAAATACCAAACAGCGAAAATACCAAAGACCGAAAATACCAAAGACCGAAAATACCAAAGACCGGAAATACCAAATACCGAAAATACCAAACAGCGAAAATACCAAAGACTGAAAATACCAAAGACCGAAAATACCAAAGACCGAAAATACCAAAGACCGAAAATACCAAAGACCGGAAATAGCAAATACCGAAAATACCAAACAGCGAAAATACCAAAGACCGAAAATACCAAAGACCGAAAATACCAAACAGCGAAAATACCAAAGACCGAAAATACCAAAGACCGAAAATACCAAAGCCCGAAAATACCAAAGACCGAAAATACCAAAGACCGAAAATACTAAAGGCCGAAAATACCAAAGGCCGAAAATACCAAAGACCGAAAATACCAAAGACCGAAAATATCAAACAGCGAAAATACCATAGACCGAAAATACCAAACAGCAAAATTACCAAAGACCGAAAATATCAAACAGCGAAAATACCAAAGACCGAAAATACCAAACAGCGAAAATACCAAAGACCGAAAATACCAAAGACCGAAAATACCAAAGACCGAAAATACCAAACAGCGAAAATACCAAACAGCGAAAATACCAAAGGCCGAAAATACCAAAGACCGAAAATACCAAAGACCGAAAATACCAAACAGCGAAAATACCAAAGACCGAAAATACCAAAGACCGAAAACACCAAAGACCGAAAACACCAAAGGCCGAAAATACCAAAGACCGAAAATACCAAAGACCGAAAATACCAAAGACCGAAAATACCAAAGCCCGAAAATACCAAAGACCGAAAATACCAGAGACCGAAAATACCAAAGACCGAAAATACCAGAGACCGAAAATACCAAAGCCCGAAAATACCAAAGACCGAAAATACCAGAGACCGAAAATACCAAAGACCGAAAATACCAGAGACCGAAAATACCAAAGACCGAAAATACCAAAGACCGAAAATACCAAACAGCGAAAATACCAAAGACCGAAAATACCAAAGACCGAAAATACCAAAGACCGAAAACACCAAAGACCGAAAACACCAAAGACCGAAAATACCAAAGACCGAAAGTACCAAAGACCGAAAACACCAAAGACCGAAAATACCAAAGACCGAAAACACCAAAGACCGAAAACACCAAAGACCGAAAATACCAAAGACCGAAAATACCAAAGACCGAAAATACCAAAGCCCGAAAATACCAAAGACCGAAAATACCAAAGACCGAAAACACCAAAGACCGAAAACACCAAAGACCGAAAATACCAAAGACCGAAAATACCAAAGACCGAAAATACCAAAGACCGAAAACACCAAAGACCGAAAACACCAAAGACCGAAAATACCAAACACAGACTTCGAAATGCGTGACCGTGAAGATTTTGGCGTCTTTAGCGGGTTCGACTTTTCCTTGAGAATTGTCTTCGATTTTTGGTTCTCTTCCTTCTCCTTCTTCTCTTCTTTTCTATTCCTCCTCCTCCTCTTCCTCCGTCTATTTTTCTTTCAAGTTGTTCTTCTTTTCCTGTTGTTGTTGTTCTTATACTTCCTCCTCCTCCTTCACCCTCCTCCTTCTTATTCTTATTCTACCTCCTCCTCCTCCTTCACCTTCCCTTCTTCTGCCTCCACCTCTTCTTCCACTAACTACCCTTCCTCCTTCTTCTTGCTCCTCCTTCACCACTCTTCCCCTTCCATCCCCACCTCCTTTTCCTCCTCTCCCTCCTCCTCCTTCACCACTCTTCCCCTTCCATCCCCACCTCCTTTTCCTCCTCTCCCTCCACCAGTCTTCTCCTTCCACCTCCACCTCCTTTTCCTACTCTCCCTCCTCCTCCTCCACCATTCTTCTCCTTCCACCCCCACCTTCTTTTCCTCCTCCTCCTTCACCACTCTTCCCCTTCCATCCCCACCTCCTTCCCCCCCCCCCCAAGGCAGGAAGACCCCCAGACGCCGAAGAGCCTTCCTTGGACGCCCACCAGAACACGCCCGTGGTTTTCGCTCTCGAGGTCCTGTGAGAGGGCGGTGAGAGGGCGGTGAGAGGGCGGTGAGAGGGCGGCGAGAGGGCGGTGAGAGGGCGGTGAGAGGGCGGTGAGAGGGCGGCGAGAGGGCGGCGAGAGGGCGGTGAGAGGGCGGTGAGAGGGCGGCGAGAGGGCGGTGAGAGGGCGGTGAGAGGGCGGCGAGAGGGCGGTGAGAGGGCGGTGAGAGGGCGGCGAGAGGGCGGTGAGAGGGCGGCGAGAGGGCGGTGAGAGGGCGGTGAGAGGGCGGCTTGAAGAGCAGTGAGAGAGGCAGTGAGAGGAGCGGCGAGAGGGCGGTGAGAGGGCGATGAAGGAAGAGACGGCTTGAAGGAGCAGTGAGAGGCAGTGAAGGGCAGTGAGGGCGGCGAGAGGCGCGAGCTTGAGGCAGTGAGGGGCAGTGAGAGGGCGGTGAGAGGCGGTGAGAGGGAGCGGCGAGAGGGCGGCGAGGAGGGCGGTGAGAGGAGCGGTGAGAGGAGCAGTGAGAGGGCGGCGAGAGGGCGGTGAGAGAGGGCGGTGAGAGAGGCGGCGAGAGAAGCGGTGAGAGGGCAGTGAGAGAGAGCAGTGAGAGGGCGGCGAGAGAAGGGCGGTGAGAGAGGGCGGTGAGAGGAGCGGTGAGAGGGCAGCGAGGAGCGGTGAGAGGGCGAGCGAGGGCAGTGAGAGGGCGGTGAGAGGGGCGGCGAGAGGGCAGCTTGAAGGGCGGTGAGAGGGCGGTGAAGGGCGGTGAGAGGCAGCGAGAGGGCGGTGAGAGGACGGCGAGAGCGCGGTGAGAGGGCGGTGAGAGGGCGGTGAGAGGGCGGTGAGAGGGCGGCGAGGGCAGCGAGAGGAGGCGGCAGAGGGAGCGGTGAGAGGGCGGTGAAGGGCGGTGAGGGCGGCAGAGGGCGGCGAGAGGCGGCGAGAGGAGCGGTGAGAGGAGCGGAGAGGGCAGCGAGAGGGTAGTGAGAGGGCAGCGAGAGGGCAGCGAGAGGGCAGCGAGAGGGTAGTGAGAGGGCAGCAAGAGGGCAGCGAGAGGGTAGTGAGAGGGCAGCAAGAGGGTAGTGAGAGGGTAGTGAGAGGGCAGCGAGAGGGCAGCAAGAGGCAGTGAAGGGCGGTGAAGGAACTTGAAGAGGAGCAACGAAGGGGAGCGGTGAAGGGCAGCGAAGAGGGCGGTGAGAGGGCAGCAGAGGGAGCAGCTTGAAGAGGGCGGTGAGAGGAGCGGTGAGAGAGGGCGGCAGAGGCAGCGAGAGGGCGGTGAGAGGGCGGCGAGAGGGCGGCGAAGGGCGGCGAGAGGCGGTGAGAGGGCGGCGAGAGGGCAGCGAGGAGCGGCAGAGGCGGTGAGAGGGCGGTGAAGGGCGGCAAGGCAGTGAGAGGCGGTGAAGGGCAACGGAGAGGGCAGTGAAGAGGAGCAGTGAAGGAGCAGCGAGAGGGCAGTGAAGGAGCAGCTTGAAGGGCGGTGAAGGGCAGCGAAGGAGCGGTGAAGGAGCAGTGAAGGGCAACGGAAGAGGGCAGCGAGAGGGCAGTGAGGAAGGGCAGTGAAGGAGCGGTGAAGGAGCAGCGAAGGAGCAGCGAAGAGGCGGCGAGAGGGCGGTGAGAGGGCGGTGAGAGGGCGGCGAGAGGGCGGCGAGAGGGCGGTGAGAGGGCGGTGAGAGGGCGGTGAGAGGGCGGCGAGAGGCGCGAAGGAGCGGCTTGAAGGGCGGTGAAGGGAGCGGCGAGAGGAGCGGCGAAGGGCGGCGAGAGGGCGGCGAGAGGGCGGTGAGAGGGCGGTGAGAGGGCGGCGAGAGGGCGGCGAGAGGGCGGTGAGAGGGCGGTGAGAGGGCAGCGAAGGGAGCGGTGAAGGAGCGGTGAAGGGCAGCGAGAAGGGCAGTGAGAAGGGCAGCGAGAGGCAGTGAGGAAGGAGCAGCGAGAGGACGCGAAGGCGGTGAAGGAGCAGTGAGAGGGAGCAGTGAAGGGCAGCAGAGGGCAGCGAGGAGCAGTGAAGGGCAGCGAGAAGAGGCAGCGAAGAGGCAACGAAGGAGCGGTGAAGGGCAGCGAAGGAGCGGTGATGAAGGGCAGTGAAGGGCAGTGAAGGGGCAGTGAGGGCAGCGAAGGAGCAGCGAAGGGCAGTGTATGAAGAGGCAGTGAAGGGGCAGTGAAGGGCAGTGAAGGGCAGCGAAGGGCAGCGAAGGAGCAGTGAAGGGCAGTGAAGGGCGGTGAAGAGAGCAGCGAGAGCAGTGAGAGGAGCAGCGAGAGGAGCAGTGAAGGGAGCAGTGAGAGGGCAGTGAAGAGGCAGCGAGGAGGCAGCGAGAGGCAGGTGAAGAGAACTGATGAAGGGAGCAGCGAAGGGCAGCGAAGGGGCAGTGAGAGGGCGGTGAGAGGGCGGTGAGAGGGCGGCTGGCGAGAGAAGGGCAGCGTTTGTCTCGGAAGATATCCGATCGTCTTGGAAGATTCACTCAATTTGATTGTTTTCATTGTTTTTTTTAATTATTTTTCTTCTTCTTAATTTTCTTCTTTATTTTCTATTTTTCTTCTTTTTTATTTTCTTCTTTTTTATTTTCTTCTTTATTTTCTATTTTCTTCTTTTTTATTTTCTTCTTTATTTTCTA
>NC_091573.1:9143094-9145594 GCF_042767895.1 Penaeus vannamei | reverse complement strand
TTAGGTTTTTCCTGCTCGGGATGTGCACATGCTAGAGATAATTTCTTAAGAAAAATCGAAATGAGGACAGAGTAATGATCACTAGAGGTTTAGTCTGAAATCTAAATATTTCACTTTTCCGCAAGCAATAGTAATAGGCATACAAATTTGTCTCCGTGCCTTGTACGAAGCTAAAAGCATACACACAGTCTATGAACAACCGATATGAATCAAACCATAATCTGGCCTAGAGTTGCACTATAATGTGACCTATAGATTAGAAACCCAAACGCCCATGGAATACCAACCCCCGCCCACCCGCTATGCAAGCGCCCAGGGTCAACTCACCACAGGCGGCCGAGGCGGCGGCGTGGAGCTGCGAGTCGTCGATGGAGGAGGTGACCTCGCTCGACGTGACCTGCACGCGGCCCACGAACTTGTTGGGGTCGAGGATGTCCACGACGGAGAAGGGCGTGTGGCGGGCGCCGTGGGGCTTGCAGCTGTGGGTGTTGGTGTCCCTGTGGAGGCCCGGAGGCTCCTCCCCGGGGGGACTCTGCTGTGATTCTGTGGTCGCCGCGGGGGAGAGCGCGCTCGCCTCCGCCGCTGAGGAACTGCTGGAGGTGGTGGAGGTGGTTTCACTGTCGTGGGTGGATCGGGCACTGGCGGCACTGCTGCACGTGGCACTGCTGTTAGCGGAGGCGCAGTGTCTGAGGGAGCTGGCGGTGAGCTTGGAGACGACGGGGTAGCTGAGGTCCATGGGCGACGTGGTGCTGGGAGGCAGCGGGGCCAGAGTCGCGTTCTGCGCCCGGGGCAAGACGGAATCCGGCGATATCGATCTCGAATCCATTTTCGACTAAATCGTCTACCGATTAAAAAAAATAATCACTGTCCAATTCAACAAGTCATTTAGTTTCCCTCGCACTCACACATGTGGCTCGTCCTCTCTCTCTCTCTAAGTGTCGCTTCGAAAGATGTCGCACCCCACGTCCCGCTAACTCGGCACACAGCGACCGACCTGAGCTCTCCTCCTCTGTGTCAGATGATATATTTGATGTTGCTAAACAACTCCGGAGCCATGGGGCGAGTTTGCAAATGAGGCTTCACCCAACTTAATGACGACAGTAATTGGCTACTGAAATCCCTACTTACCTAAACACACTTGCCATTGGCCCAGAGAGATTGATCCGTGATACACACCCGGCGCTGATTGGCTCCCGGAGTGCTAGGGGAGATGCGACGCGGCCCGTGATTGGCTGAGGAGGATTGTTTACAGAAGGTGATTGTGAGCCGCCTCCTGATTGGCCGAGGATGACTGCAGAGGAGGAGGGATGGTAAAAGAATCATCACCCGTTTAATGATGATGTGAAAATACGATTACCTCGTCAAGAATTCCATTTCACACCTACGTTACCCCTGAGCTTCTCGACATGTCGGTGGGAAACGCGCCACTCAGTCCCCAAGCAAACATAATTTTGCCGCCCAAACTTGAATTCAACCCCTGACTTACATTAGAGCCCCGGCGGACTGGAGTCTAAACTTTACTCACTTTAGCCACTTTGAAGCACTTTGTTTGGCTCCGGGTTACCACAGTGAGAGGCGGGGGGCGGGCGGGGGAGTGCGCTGAGGAAGGAGGGGGAGGGTGTGGAAGGTGGTAGCGGGTGGAGATGAGGCGGAAGAGAGGAGATTGAGAGGAAGAGAGAGAGCGGAGGAGAGAAAACGAGAGAAAACGAGAGAGAGAGAGAGAGAGAGAGAGAGAGAGAGAGAGAGAGAAAGGGAGAGAGAGAGAGAGAGAGAATGAGAGAGAGAGAGAGAGAGAGAGAAGCAGAGAGAGAGAGAGACGGAGCTATATACATAGATAGATAGAAAGAGAGTATAAACAAAACACGAGAGCACAAATCAGACACAGAAACAGAAATACCAACAGCGAGAGACAGACACACACACGTAAAGAGACACCGATAGACGCACACGCAGAAATAGACAGGAGCCAACATTTTCTGCCCTGGCGACGCGGATTAGCGAAAGCACCGGATTAGTGACGGCTCCTCATTTCGATATTGATAATCGTGATTTTCCCCGACTGACAGTGACCGTTCCTCTTGGTATTTAGGCAAGTGGCGGCAGGAGAGTACTAATACGGCCCACAAGTGATGATGAAGGTGACGGCGGGTGGGGGTGAAATGGGGAGAGAGAGAGAGAGAGAGGGAGGCAGGGAAGCAAGGAAGGAAGGAGGAAGGAAAGGAAGGGAGGGAGGGAGGGAGGGAGGAGGGAGGGAGGGAGGGAGGAGGGAGAAAGAGAGAAAGAGAAAGAGAGAGAGAGAGAGAGGTAGAGTGAGAGAGAGAGAGAGAGAGAGAGAGAGAGCGACAGACTGAGAGAGAGAAATTGAGATGAAAACAAAAATAAAGACATACTTTATATATATATATATATATATATATATATATATATATATATATATATATATATATATATACACACACACACACACACACACACACACACACACACACACACACACACA
>NC_091573.1:9118019-9120519 GCF_042767895.1 Penaeus vannamei | reverse complement strand
TGTTCCCTTTTCTCCATCTTTTTCATTTCAATTCATCCTTCCTTATTCCCCCCAAATTTTTTTTTTTTTTTTTTGTTCTCTTTTTGTTCCTTTTCTCCATCTTTTTCATTTCAATTCATCCCTTCCTTATTCCCCCCAAAATTTTTGGTTTTCTTTTTTTTTTTTTTTTTTTGTTCTTCTTGTTTTCCTTTTCTCCATCTTTTTAATTTCAATTCATCCTTCCTTATTCCCCCCAATTTTTTTTTTGTTCTTCTTGTTCCTTTTCTCCCATCTTTTTCATTTCAATTTCCCATCCTTCCTTATTCCCCCCCAAATTTTTTTTTTTTTTTTTTCTTGTTCCTTTTCTCCATCTTTTTCATTTCAAATTACATCCTTCCCTTATTCCCTCCAAATTTGTTTTTTTTTCTTGCTCTTCTTGTTCCTTTCTCCATCCTTTTTTCATTTCAATTCATCCTTTCCCCTTATTCCCCCCCAAAGTTGGTTTTCTTTTTTTTCTTTTTTTTGTTCTTCTTGTTCCTTTTCTCCATCTTTTTCATTTCAATTCATCCTTCCTCTTATTCCCCCCCAAATTTGGTTTTCTTTTTTTTTCTTTTCTTCTTGTTTTCCTTTTCTCCATCTTTTTCATTTCAATTCATCCTTCCTTATTCTCCCCAAAATTTTGGGTCTTCTTTTTTTTTTTTTGTTCTTCTTGTTCCTTTTCTCCATCTTTTCTCTATTTCAATTCATCCACTTCCTCATTCCCCCAAATTTGGTTTTCTTCTTTTTCTTCTTCTTCTTCTTGTTCCTTTTCTCCATCTTTTTCCCATTTCAATTCATCCTTCCTTATTCCCCCAAATTTGGTTTTCTTTTTTTTTTCTTGTTCTTCTTGTTCCTTTTCTCCATCTTTTCATTTCCAATTCATCCTTCCTTATTCCCCCAATTTTGGTTTTCTTTTTTCTTGTTCTTCTTGTTCCTCCATTTTCTCCACTCTTTCATTTCAATTCATCCTTCCTTATTCCCCCAAATTTAGTTTCTTCTTTCTTGTCTTTCTTGTTCCTTTTCTCCATCTTTTTCATTTCAATTCATCCTTCCTTATTTCCCCAAATTTGGTTTTCTTTTTTTCTTTTTTTTTTCCTTGTTCCTTTGTTCCTTTTCCATCGTTTTTCATTTCAATTTCATCCTTCCTTATTCCCCCAAAATTTGGTTTTCTTTTTTTTTTCTTTTTTCTTCTTGTTCCTTTTTCTCCATCTTTTTCATTTCAATTCATCCTTCCTTATTTCTCCCCCAAAAAATTTGGTTTTCTTTTTTCTTTTTTTTTTTGTTCTTCCTTGTTCTTTTCTTCTCCATCTTTTTTCATTCCAATTCATCCTTCCTTATTTCCCCCAAATTTGGTTTTCTTTTTTTCTTGTTCTCTTGTTCCGTCTTTTTCTCCATCTTTTTCATTTCCTCAATTCATCCTTCCTGTTTCCCCCCCTAAATTTTTTTTTTTTTTTTTTTTTGTTCTTCTTGTTCCTTTTCTCCATCTTTTTAATTTCAATTCATCCTTCCTTATTCCCCCCCAATTTTTTTTTTTTTTTTTTTTTTGTTCTTCTTGTTCCTTTTCTCCATCTTTTTCATTTCAATTCATCCTTCCTTATTCCCCCCAAATTTTTTTTTTGTTTTTTTTTTTTTGTTCTTCTTGTTCCTTTTCTCCGTCTTTTTCATTTCAATTCATCCTTCCTTTTTCCCCCGCAAATTTGGTTTCTTTTTCTTTTTTTTCTTGTTCTTCTTGTTCCTTTTCTCCATCTTTTTCATTTCAATTCATCCTTCCTTATTTCCCCCAAATTTGGTTTTCTTTTTTTCTTTTTTTTTTTGTTGTTCTTGTTCCTTTTCTCCATCTTTTTCATTTCAATTCATCCTTCCTTATTCCCCCCAAATTTGGTTTTTTTTTTTTTTTTCTTTTTTTTTTTGTTCCTTTTCTCCATCTTTTTCATTTCAATTCATCCTTCCTTATTCTCCCCAAATTTGGTCTTCTTTTTTTTTTTTTTTTGTTCTTGTTCCTTTTCTCCATCTTTTTCATTTCAATTCATCCTTCCTTATTCCCCCCAAATTTGGTTTTCTTCTTTTTTTGTTTTCTTGTTCCTTTTCTCCATCTTTTTCATTTCAATTCATCCTTCCTTATTCCCCCCAAATTTGGTTTTTTCTTTTTTTGTTCTTCTTGTTACTTTTCTCCATCTTTTTCATTTCAATTCATCCTTCCTTATTCCCCCCAAAATTTTTTTTTTTTTTTTTTTTTTTTTTTTTCTTGTTCCTTCTCTCCATCTTTTTCATTTTCAATTCATCCTTCCTTATTCCCCCCAAATTTGTTTTTTTTTTCTTGTTCTTCTTGTTCCTTTTCTCCATCTTTTTCATTTCAATTCATCCTTCCTTATTTCCCCCAAATTTGGTTTTCTTTTTTTCTTTTGTTCTTCTTGTTCTTTTTCTCCATCTTTTTCATTTCAATTCATCCTTCCTTATTCCCCCCAAATTTGGTTTTTTTTTT
>NC_091573.1:9110519-9113019 GCF_042767895.1 Penaeus vannamei | reverse complement strand
CATTACTTTATTACCATCATTATCATCACCATACCATTGCAAATATTGAAATCACCCTTATCATCATTATCCTTACATTATCATAATTCTCTTTCACCTCTTTTTCATTCTCCTTATGTCTCATCCTTTATCACTCTTCTTTTCCTGTTTCTCCTTTTCTTTGGTTTGATTGTTTCCTTCCTTTCTTCATTTTTTCCACCTTCTTTCTGGTTATAGTTGTAGTTGTTACTTTATGTCTGTCGCGGTGCTAGTAGTAGTACTAGTAGTGGGCGCCTCGGTGATATTAAGAAGTAGTCGTAGCAGTGACAGTAATAGTCGTAATAGCATTAGAAGTATCAATTAAAGTCGTAATAGTAGTAGCAGTATTAATAATAGTCCTAATAATAATAGCAATAGTCGTCATAGCTGCAACAGTGTTAATAGTAGTCGGCATAACAGTAGTAGTATTAATAATAGTCATAATAGTAGAAGCAATAGTCGTAATAGCAGCAGCAGTGTTAACAGTAGTCGCCATAGCAGTAGTAGTAGTAGTAGTAATAGTCATAATAGCAATGGCAGCATTGATAATAGTCGTAATAGCAGTAGTAGTAGTAATAATGTCGTAATAGCAATCGCAGTATTGATGATAGTAAGAACAATAGTAATATTGATAATAGTCGTAATAGCAGTAGTGGTAACAATAGTCATAACAGGAGTGGCAGGAAGAGCACTGTCATGTTAGTATTAGTGTTCGGAGTAGCGCTGCCCCCCCTGCCAGACCCCCTCCCCCTCCCGTTCCCTTCTTTCATTTCTCCGCTTCTCTTCGACTCACCCATATTCCTATTTCCCCCATTTCCTCTTTTTCTTTCATCCTCTTCTGCCTTTCTCTTCCCCTTCCTCCTCCTTTTTCCTTTACCTTTTTTTTTCCTCTTCTCCTTTTTCCTTCCTCATCTCCTACCTCCTCCCCTTCCTCCTTCATCTCCTTCCTCCTCCCCTTCCTCCTTTTTCCTTTCCCCTTTTCTCCTCTTTCCTTTCTCTTCATCTTTTCTTCTCCTTTTCTTCCTCCCTTTCTCCTCCTCCATCTCCTTCTTCTCCTTCTTTCCTCCTCCCTTCCTCCTCTCCTTTTCCTCTCTTTCTTCCTCCTCTCCTTCTTCTCCTCTCCTTCTTCTTCTCCTTCCTCCTCCCTCCATCCTCCATCTCCTTCTTCTCCTCCCTTCCTACTCCATCTCTTTTTCTCCTCCCTTCTTCCTCCAACTCCTTCTCCGCTCCTCCCTACCTCCTCCCTTCCTCTTCCTCCTCTCCTCCCTTCCTCCATCTCCTTCTTACCCTCTCCTCCCATCCTCCTCATCCATCTCCTTCTCCTCTCCTCCTTCCTCCTCCCTTTTGAAGACTTACCTGCCGGCGCAATTAGCCCCGCCCACCTGCGTCGGATGCCCTTCCTAATTGGCGTCTTCGTTACATCTTCCACCTCTTAACGAAGACACTGTGCCTTTGACAGTGCCAAGGGTGCGGCAGCGGACGTCTTGGGGGAAAGGGGTGGGGAGGGAGAGGGAGAGGGAGAGGGAGAGGATGGAGAGAGGAGGAATGGAAGGGGGAAAGGGGTGAGGGGAGGGAGAGGGAGGAGAGAGGAGGAAAGGAAGGGGGAAAGGGGTGGGGAGAGGAGGGGAGAGAGGAGGAATGGAATGGGGAAAGGGGGTGGGGAGGGAGAGGGAGAGTGAGAGGGAGGATAGAGGAGGAAGGGAAGGTGGAAAGGGGTGGGGGGAGGGAGAGGGTAGGTGGTAGGGAGGAATGGGGGGAAAGGGGTCGGGAGGGAAGGGAAGAGAGGGAGGAGAGGGCAGGGAAGTTGGGAGGAAAGAGGGGGGGGGAGGGAGAGGGAGAGAGGATAGGCAGCGAACGTCTTGGGGGGAAAGGGGGTGGGGAGGGAGAGGGGGAAGGGTAGGGGAGGAAAGGGGTGGGGAGGGGGAGAGGGAGAAGGGAAGGACGTAGGAGGTAGGGAGGAGTAAAAGTGGAAGTGGGGAGAGAGGAGAGGGAACGAGGAGTAGGAGGGAAGGGAGGGAAAGGGGGAAAAGGGTGCAAGGGAGGAGGGGAGGGAGAGGGGTAGGAGGTAGGGAAGTAAGAGGGGGAGGGACAGGGAAGGAGGCACGGAGGAAAAGGGGGGATGGGAGGGAGGAAGGGAGGAATGGAGAAATGGAGGGAGGGAGTGACAGATAGATAAGAAGAGAGAGAGAGTAAGACAAAAAGAGACTAACAAACAGAAAGAAAGAGATACAAAGAAGGAGACAAAGAAAGACCCAAAGAGAGAGAAATAGACAGACCCAGACGATCAAACAAACAAACAAACAGACAAACAGACAGACAGACAGACAGACAGACAGAGACAGAGAGCGAATCCTCAAGACAAGGGCGAGACCAGGTGCCACTTTCTGCGCCAAGGAAACACACGAAGGATTAGCGAGATTTGAAAGGGTTGAGGGAGGTGGGGGGGAGGGGGAGGGGAGCGGTGAGCAGTTTGCGATGGGAC
>NC_091573.1:9083019-9085519 GCF_042767895.1 Penaeus vannamei | reverse complement strand
TCGAGGGTAAACTATTTAATTTATGTCATATCTTCGAAACCTTTTATTATTACATAAATTCTATTCTTTTTTACAAGATTAGAATTTATGTCCGAGATTAAACTAAGAATCTCTCACGGAAACAGAAGAATAACCCCAGAGCTTCACAACTGCAATGGAGATCCCAGGCTAGATCAGTAGCAACTCGAGGTGTCATGGCGTCTGTTTTGATGATGATGATCAACGAAAATATAACCATAAAAATCATTATTTTCCATTCCTTTTGAAAATTTAAAAGACCAAAATGATCGACCATATTCACAAAGCATCCGTAACTTTGGTGACGTCATCAAAATAAACCCTACGTGCTTTTTCCAAACAACAGAATCAGACGCCATGACACCTCGAGTTGCTACTGATCCAGCCTTCCCCGATCCCAACTGTCGTGACTCAGCAGGCGCGACTAGGACTGACAAGGCGGTGAGCCAGAGGAGGAGGTTAACTAAAAAATAAGAAGAGACGTACTAAGAGTCAGTGAAGAACTGCAGGTGAGAAGGGCGCTATATAAGCTACAAAAATACATACGCATCAGAACTACGAGAAAATGAGATGGCGATGCAGTAATCGAAGAATGATTCGTATATACCTTACCTGGGGAAGTGCTTATTGATTTATTGTCAATGTTTATCGCAACAAAATATACTTTCGAGGGTAACAGGTGCATAAAAAAAACAGTTTGGACATATCCTAATATTCTGCAAGGCGTGGTTGAAATTACCCTCATACAAGTACAATAAGTCCTTTTAGGCAATATCCCAGCTTTGTTGTTGAAAATAAATGGTATTAAAAGTTTTCCCGTTATTTATTATCTTTACGTCTAGTTTATGCGACTATTCTGCACTGTATTATGTACTATTATATGGTAAATAACAAAGGCAATAACATAATAGCATTTGTTGATGTAAAAAAATGCCCGGAAAAGATTAAAGGTTTTTTAATGTTTAAAGTTTATATTGGAATAATCAATATTAACAATAGCTAAGAGATAAGCATTATACAACTGCGACATTAGTAGATGATATTCTAAAAGAGTAATGAAGAACAGTGTATAAAAACTGCGGTGTGTTGAGTGTTAACGGTCTTCAATAGTAAAATGGGGAATTGATGTTTTCCTGGTTTATTCGTGTAATTCGATGTGGATTTGCTTAATTTCATTTCCTCAATGTTTCTTAAAGATCTTTGTGCCTGTATTTTAAATGGCAATAGAAGCTAGTTTTCGATCTTAAATAGTTTACCCTGTAATTTTTCGTTTTCTCTTAATACAGACAGAAGAAAATGGACCTTTTCTTAGAAGGTAGACTATTCAATTAATTTCATATCTGTAAAACCTTTCACTGTTACATAAATTCCAGTTTTTACAAACACGCGCACAGATACACACACACACACACACACACACACACACACACACACACACACACACACACACACACACACACACACACACACACACACACACACACACACACATACACACATACACACACACACACACACACACACACACACACACACACACACACACACACACACACACACACACACACACACACACACACACACACACACACACACACACACACACACACACACACACACACACACACACACATTCACATACATACACAGAGGCGAAGGAGGTTTTGTTTAAGATGGAAGACCAGAAATTTTATCCTCATTTTCAGCGCTCTCGTTCTATTATCTACCATCTTCATAATGTACTTCAGTGTTTTGCCAATTCCTTCTACAAATACTAAACACAACTACGAATTTGGTGCTATTTTGGTAGATCGGTAAAAGTGCCGACGCAGTGGATTGTTCGTCAATGCGTGGGCGGGTATGGCATTTTGGCTTAGGCCCCGCTATATATATATATATATATATATATATATATATATATATATATATATATATATATATATATATATGTGTGTGTGTGTGTGTGTGTGTGTGTGTGTGTGTGTGTGTGTGTGTGTGTGTGTGTGTGTGTGTGTGTCTGTGTCTGTGTGTGTGTGTGTGTGTGTACATATATATATTTATATGAATGTATATATATATATATATATATATATATATATATATATATATATATATGTGTGTGTGTGTGTGTGTGTGTGTGTGTGTGTGTGTTTATATGCATATATATACATATACAGTATATATGAATATATATATATGTATATATATATATATATATATATATATATATATGCTTTTATATATATGTATATGTATATATATATATATATATATATATATATATATATATATATATATATATATATGTATGTATGTATGTATGTATGGCTCCTATATCAAAAAGGTTTTCTGGGCTTTTAACTTTTCCTCTAACAGTTCTTCGCCACAAACCTAATAGTTCGTAGCTGAACTGATCGCTTACTGTCACCCAGCTGTTTTCCGCGCAGTAAAACACGTTGACTTTCCTTTATTCCTTCAGTGC